>NC_077227.1:19700953-20000953 GCF_027887165.1 Monodelphis domestica | reverse complement strand
TAACCTTAGAATAATCGCATTGCCTCCTTGGAATCTGAGTCAGGAGGGATGACCAAAGTTCTCATTGTAGATTTAGCTTTAGAAAAAAACATCTGACCTCTCAAGAAGCAGTGAATAGAAACACCATAAAAAGAAACCTTTTGAAGCTGAAGAAGAAGGAATTCCAATAACTGGCTGCTGCTGCCTCACCCAAGGGTCAGGAGTCCCTCTTGGAGGAGCGCTGGAGTGAGAAAATCAGAGGAGTGGGAGCTGGGAGGAACCATAGAGTCCATTCAGACCAACCCCTTCATTTTACCGATGAGGAAACTTAAGGTCCCAAGAGACCTGATTTGGGAAAGGTCAAACAGGTGGTAAGAAACAGAATTCTGATTCAAACCCAGCTCTCTGGTGGCAACCCCAGGGCTCTTTACATCAGATTCAAATAAGCCATTTTCTTTTTGAGATGAAGACTATTGCTTGAATATAGCTGAACTGTAGGCAAGCTGAGGTCAAGGTCTTTTCTGTGCATGTCTTCTATCCCCCAAAGTTCTGAGAACTTTATTCTATAGGTATGTACATATGCCTCCTGTAAAAATAATATACTAAATGAATTGATTATGGATTATGAACTGATATAGATACTCTGCTTGCTGTGCTTATGAAGTATCTTCAGTTTATATCAGTGATATAAAGCTTGTAAGTGAATTTTTCTTCAGGGCCAGGCACAAGGACCCTAAGGAGAATCTTGTTCTATAAAAATAAACTATTGAGAATATGACGATAAAAAGCATTTCTAACTCTAAGGGATTCTAATTCAACTCAAATAAAACTCCCTGGTTCTGCAAGGAACTGCTTCTCCTGTTTCCACAGGCTACACTAATCCTTCTTGATCTAACCCAAATTTTCACTATTCTACAATAAACTAAACACTATTACCCTTATAATTCTTAACTTTGTCTACAAGTTATAAACATAACAAAGGCTAACTGGCTGAGCCTCAGCAAGAACCAAGTTAGGACTCTGAGCCTTAGCAGACTCAGAGTCCAAACCAAAGACCAGGTCTTTTTTGGTCTTCTCAGAGATAAAAACAACTTATGAAACAGCAATAGAGAGTCACTAGTGTTTCCCAAGTTGGAAAAGGAAAATCCCTTAGGAAAATCATGTTTTTCCCTCCTTTTCTTCTACCTCAGTGAGGAAAGAGAGAAAAGATGTCACCTCCTCCCAGCACTCTGAGAGAGAGAGTAACTGCCTACTACCTCCCAGAGACCAACTGCCACAGAAAACCTGTTAGATTGTCAACATTTGAAACTGACAATCTGTCTCAGATCTGCTTCGAACTCCAATTCTTTCTCAAGCCAGCTTCTCTACTTTTTATCTCTAAAGTAATAGAACAAGACTTGACTTCTAATATCATCCTCATAATTCTCCCCCTTTGAGCATATGGAGAGATAAAAAAAAATCTCTCCTGTATGCTCACTATTCTATGTAATTTTAAAGCTATACCTAACCTTATTATTATTATAATTTCCCCCAAAAAATGGTCTTAATCTTACTTTTATCTTATCCTATTCTCATTGCTACACCTTATCTATGCTAACCTGAACTAGGGATATAAATCAAAGAAAATGTCAATGAAAACAAATAATCAATGAAAACATATTTGCACAAATGCAAGTGTAAAACATACAATTACTGAATGGGAACTCCTTGAGGGCAGGGACAGCTTAATTTTTGACCTCATAGCCATAACATCTAGCACAGAGCTTGGCACATAGTATGACCATAATAAATGCTTGTTGAGTGACAGTCCTCTCAAATGACCCCAGTGAGGGGGAGAGGGCAAATTGTATGATCTCTATTTCACAGATGGGGAGAGTGAGGCTCAGAGGACCTGACTTGCCCCAAGTGGCCAAAATAGTAAGTGCCAGAGCTGGGGTCTTCACCCTGTTACCTCCATCCTGAGCCCAGCAGTCTTTACCATATAATCTTCCTCTCCTTTGACACTTGGGATAGGCTTGATAAATATGTATTTTTGCTTCTTCATTTTCTATGGACTTAAATGGTCTAGCCACTGAACATTGCTTAGCTTAATTTGAATTGAGGAATGAGATTAGACTTGCCCCAGTTTGGTTTTAGCCACATAGACCCCCAGTCAGACAGTTGCCATTAGCTGATATGAGGTGTCTACACTATCTGGGCATGCACAAAGCTTTTACATTGTTGGAGATGGGCATTAGGAACAGCAGTCATAGAGAAGGAAGCTGGTACTTTATTAAGGCCACAGTGGACTGGACTGGATAGAGGAGGAAGTGAGCTCCTGATCAGGTTATTGCCCCTAGATCTGGACTTCAAGGAAAAGAAGTGTGCCCTCAGATGGTACTACTGATGCCCTTTAAATTTTTTAGACTGGGACAAAGTCCTGTCAGTACCACCCTAGTTCTGGCTTTGGCTCTCATAAACTTTGAAATGAGAATTTCATCTTGAATTCTACTCGGGGGGAGAATGAGTCTATTTCCTTTTCAGGACTTGACTCAGTATCTTTCCTCTCCAGCCCATCCTCCATTCATCTGCCAGTGGCTGTCCTGAGAGATGGATCTGCCCATCTTACTCCTCCCCATTACTTACTAAACACCAGTATCCACCCATTACTTCCAGAATAAAAAGAAAGTATTTAAAACTCTTGATGTCCTTGCTTGCTCCCTTCCCAGCCTTTGTACACTGGACTCTCCTCTAAACATTCCATCATTCAGTTGAACTTGCTGCTCCTCACCCTCCTCTCTCCTCCTCTTCTCCTCTGCACTGGCCATCCCCCATCCTTGTGATACCTCTCCCTCATTTCCAAACCTTAGATTTCCTGCCTTCCTTCAGAATTCAGTTCAAATATTACCTTCTGCAGAGGCCATTCATGGACCTTCTGACTGTTAGTGTCTTCCACTCCAAGGTTACCTCTTATTTACCATGTTTTTATTCTTTGTGGGCAGCCATGGGGGATAGTGGACAGAATAATGGGTCTGGTGTCAGGGAAGACTGATCCTCCTAAGTTCAAATAAGGCCTCAGACACTTCCCAGCTATGTGGCCATCGGCAGTCACTAAACCCTGTTTGCCTCAGTTTCCTCATCTGTAAAATGAACCGCAGAGGAGGAAATGGCAAACCATTCCAGTATCTTTGCCAAGAAAACCCCAAATGGGGTCAAGGAGAGTCAGACATGACTGAAACAGTTGAACAACAACAATATCCTAATACTTTATTACATATTTATCTCCTTTAGAATGGCAGCTCTTTGAGGGCAGACCTATATTCTCAGCACTTGGCACAATTCTTTGAACATAAGTGCTAAATAGTGCCTCTGAACTACTTGACCACTGAAGAGCCTGGCAGAATGATTGACCAAGCAATCTAGTAATTATATACATGATATACTGTAAGGGATGTAAGAGAATGATCTCACAGGATAGTGGACAAGACCTTTCAGAGGCAGTCTAGTCAAAGCTACTCATTTTAACAAGAAGAAACTAAAGCCCAGAGGGATTGTGACTATATTCAGGGTTATACAAATAGGAAGTTCCAGAGGCAAGATCTGAACCCGAATCTTCTGACTCCAAAGTCAGCCCTCTTTCCTCTGTACTATGCTATGGAAAACTTACACATTAATTCTCTGACCCTTCAAGGGAGATAGGACCATATTTAATTCAATTCAATTCATGAAATGCGTAGCAACCACCTCCATTGATCTGGGCATGATGATAAAAAAACAAACAAACAAGTCCAAATTCTTGCCCTCAAGGAGTTAACATTCCATTGAGGGAGGAGTATAACATGTACCAGAGAAGCTAAGACAAGATGGGGAAAAAAAGTAGGAAAGATCACTGAAGGAGGAAGAAGATACATCCAGTGGGGGCTCAGAAAAGGTACCATGATAGAAATAGCAGTTGAGAGGAGTCCTGGACCACTGGAGCTAGAAAGGGACCACATTCAAGTCATGGGGAATGGTCTTTGTGAATGCAAGCAAGTAGCAGATGGTTGCTTGAGTGTGGGGAACAGACAGCTCCTCAGTTTGCCTGGAACAGAGTATGTGATGGGAAATTGTGCGAAATAAGGCTGAGGAGGGAAGCTGGCACCAGTTTTAGGAGAATTTTCAGCTTTCCAATGATGTGTGACCATCTCTGCGGGTACTCCCTCCACCAGTACAGATGGCAACCCATCCACAACTTTTCCTCTTTTGCAATTTTTTCTATATCTTGCTATAAATCTTCAGTTGAGAATTTCCCTGAGGATCATTCTTCCAGCTCTGTTCATATTTTAGGTCTCTAAGTCCAAGGTTTGACCTCTCTCTCTGTTGCCTTTCTCTCTAGACAAGGGATTGGCCCACTCTTTTTTGGTCATCCATTTCCATTGCATTACATTCCCTGGAAAGGCTTTTGTTAAACAGCTACTATGAGTATGTATAAGGCTTTGTGTTAAGTGCTGTAGATAGAAAAACATGGTGAAAAATAGTCCTTATTCTCAAAAGAGTTTGTATTCTACTGGGTACCCAATCACATACATGATTCTCAAGTACTCAAGTGGATCTAGGACAGTGATGGCAAACCTACAGCATGAGTGCCAAAGATGGCACATAAAGTCCTTTCTGTGGGCACATGACTACCCTCCCTTACCCAAGTTTGTTACTAGAAAGGCAGAAGGACTGGGGAAGAGCTGCTCCTCTCCCCCTCTCCATCTTTTCTGATGACATTTTCTCACATCCCTGCCCCTTTACCCAGCACCTGAATGGGAGCACTTCCTCCCTCCCCTGTCTGGGGTAAGGGATGGGATATACCCAGCACTAAGTGGGTGGTGGGTGGGGGAAGGTCCAAGGCATTTGGTGTTAGTGGGATGGACTCAGCACTTGGCCTGGGGGGTGGGATGGAGGTGGGGCTCAGCACTCCATCTCTAAAAGGATCTAAAAGACCATCACTGATCTAGGATCTTGTCTGTCTGGAAGTTCTATCCAATAATGTCAATAACAATCCATCCATACCTGCCTATACTTTGTGATGGGAGGTCACCCTCTCTTTTTCCTGACATCATGACACCTCATATCCCCACCTGCAGCTCTTCTTCTCTTTCCATTGTATAATTTCATGATATCTTTTATTCCTATTCGTTGGAGTCTGTCCCTCTGGTTATACATGCAAAATACACCATCATGAATCCAAATACACAGACACCCAAATAGAATCACGTGCCCAAACACATAATAGACAGCCACAATCATAATGTCACAAAAAAACAAAGAATGATACCTAAATTTCTCCATTACCCTTTTCTTGTTTTCTCTATAATCAGTTTTATACCTCATGGCTGCCATCTTTTAGATGTCTTATGCCACAGCCTGCCTCCATCCCTCATGTCTCCAGGTTACTGGTCAGCTATAGCCCTTCAGAGGTGGGGGTACCCCATCAGTCATGTCCATGGAGCCAGCCTCACCAACATCAACATTGTTTGAATATATTAATGATGCCTAAATAAGATGAGAAAGGATAGTCCCTCTCTACATGACTCTAGCCATACCCTATCTTCAATAGGATGTTTAGTTCTGGATGCCAGAGTTCATAAACTAGAGAAAATTTAGAAGAGGACTAGAATAGTGAGATTCTTGAGAGACCTGGGATTGTTTGGCCTGGAGAAGAGAAGTCTCAGGAGGGATGCAGTAGCAGTTTTCAAGGAAGGACTGCCATGGGGATGAGAGATTTGGCATTTTTTGCTTGGCCTTAAAGGAGAAACTTAGAGCATTGGTAAGAAAATGCAAAGACATAAATTTAGACTTAAGTTGAAAAAATTGCTTCGAGTTAGAGCTCTTTAGTCAACAAATCAACAAGAATTTGCAATCATTTACTTTACCCCAGGCCCTGCAAATTCAGTAAAAGACAAAAAAATGCTATCTCCAATAATTGGGGAGACAACATGCAAATAACTGCATTGATAAAGATATATTTACAGAGTAGAAGGAAGGCACTTTTGTAGCTGGGATCAAAGAACAGGGAGAGAAAGCAGGAAAGGCTTTCTGGGGAAGGTAGGACTGAGCTGAGTCTTGAAGGAAACTAAAAACCAGAGAGTAGAGGAGGGAAAACATTCCAGGAATGGGGTGCGGCTAGGGAGGAAAAGAGAAGTCATATTCCAGCAACAGCAAGAAGGCAGGTTTTGATGAATTTTAAGTTGAACATGGAGGGGAGTAAAGTGTAAGAAAAGGCTGTAAAAGTAGAGGACTTTATAAACCAAATAGAGCATTTTAGATTTCTTTCATTTTGGAGGTATTAGGGAGCCACTACAATTAAAAAAATATTTGGCAGCTGAGCAGAGGAAAGACTGAAGTGGAAAGAAACTTGAGATAGGGAGACCTATGAGCAGGCAATTGAAATAGTCCAGGCCTTAGGTAATGAGGATTTGTAAGAGGGTGGTGAGCATCTTAATGGAGAAAAGGAGATCTCTACTCAAAAAGTAGAATGGATGGTCTTAGGGAATGGTGGTTTCCCCATTCCTTTGAAATCTCCATACCACAATTGAATGATCCCTTATCAATTACCTTGTACTGAGGATTCTTGTTCAGAATAGATTGGACACATCATGGCCACTGAGTTCCCTTCCAACCTTCATATTCCATTACTCTTTTTTAAATATGTTTCTATATTGAGAGTTTTAAATATTTATTTATAGAAACGAAGTTGGCTTCTGAATTCAATTAAGTCTTTGCAGACTAGAGTCAAGGGTACTACATCCTCATAACTTCCCCAAGTAGAGCCTCCCTTCTTCCTTTCCCCCTTCAGCCAAAGCAACAACTAGATAATTAAACTCTGAGCAGATTCTTCTTTATTCTTTTCTTTTCTTTTTCTTTTCCAAATAACTTTTGGAAGCTTCAGCCCTGCCAAGATGCCACAATAGTCCTGAGGTCCTACCTGGCTTGGTTAACATCTGGTTAAACTTAAGATCTTTCAAAGTCATTATTTTTCATTTTTTGTGGACACTAAATGGGTGATCTATGGCAAATTCCATGTTCCATTGCCCTACTTATATCTAGGGGCATGTGATTGCAAAATGCCTTTGTGAAAACTACTGCCCTTTTACTTTTTTCTATAGAGTTTTGAAGTTGAAAAAATAGGAACATTTTTCTGACCTCTAGGGGTCCCTGGTCTATTCTTAATTCTTGCTTTGAGAGAAGACACATGTTGTTCCAATTCTTCTTGAAGACTGACTGTATATTTGAAGAGAGACACAGACAAATTTTGGAAGAAAGACATATAGAACAAACTGGTTCTTCAGCACATCCTTGATATCTACTTGCCTCTCTAGAAACTCTGGGGAATTTACCCAGAGCAGTATGATCAAGATTACTCCTGCATGACCCAAGATTTCATTTCATTCACATTTAAAGAGTTCATTCATCTCATAGATTTTCTGTTATATCTTTTTATATATTTTTTCTGTTATATTTTTTCTCAGGTAAAGAGGCTTATTTGCTATTTTTTCTTTTTTTCTAAATTTTTGTTTTATTATCATATAAAACATACTTTCATATTGGTCATTGTTGTAAGAGCACACTCATGTATAACCAAAGCCCCCAAATAAAACCATAAACCAACTGATATGAAAGAAAGTATGCTTTGATCTGCATCCACCCAAATCCAACAGTTCTTTTTCTGGAGGTGGATAGCATTCTCTGTTATAAGTTTTTGCCATTCACTATTTTTGATGATCTTTTGTGTAATTAGCATTTGGTGAGAAGAGACCAAGACAGTGGGTGTAAATTTCAGGCATATTCTTCCTTTAAAGGATAGTGACAAGGAATGCTAGTGGTTTTAGAACCTAAAAATCTTGTCACTAGACTATCAATATTTGGAGTGGCAGACAGATATAATTTTAGTCAGGTACCTTCCTCACTTAGTGGAGAACAGATCAGTCAGTCTCATGGTCCCATTTCCTGATCCCCTCAAGGCAAGAATCACAGTCTCTCTTAGGAAGGAGTAGGCAAGTTTCCAGGGATATCATCCATGCCTTCCTGAAAGCCACATTTAGACAACTCATGTGAATTTACACATCTTATATGGCCAAGCAAATACCTTACATATAATTTTAAAATGTGTTACATTTACATTTTAGCATCATATTCATTTACCAACAGCTAGAAACTAGTGAGCAAGAATAATTGGCTAAATTAACAAGCTACCAGATGGTACACTTCCTCCATACCCCATTCCCATCCCCTGGCCATCCCCCTCACATCAAGGAAGCTTTTTCCCTGGGCATTTGTTTCTTCACCAGAAGCCTATCAATAACTATCAATCCCCTCAACAAGCATTTATTAATTTCCTACTGAATGCCAGAATGAAACAAAGTATGATGGAAAGAGACCTAATCTAGAGTTAGGAGATCACTTCCTACCTTTGTGATGTTAAACATGTCCATTATCTTCTTTGAACTTCCTATTTATTTGAATTTCCTATTTATAAAATGAGGGGGCTTGGGTGAATGATCTCTAAGGTACTAATTAATGGAAAGTTACATGAAGGAGATCACATTTGAGTTGGACTTAAAAGGAAGTATAAAATCTTGACAAAGAATAGAATTTGTAGGAGGACTGGGATGAAAATGGTACCCAATACCCCAAGGCAGAAGAGATTGTATTCTGTCTCTAAATTTCTACAGTACTTTATACTTTCACCTCTTCTATAATAAAACATTGCTTTTATTACCAGTGTTTGTGTGTGTGTGGGTGCATATATGTCTTCTTCCTTTGTAGACTGTAAGCTCTGGAGAGCAGAAACTGAGTCATATATATATATATATATATGTATTCATCTCAGTATCTTGCACAATTTCTTGAATATAGGAGATGTTCAACAGAGATTTGTGGAGTGAGATAAAGAGAGAATGAATGAATGAATGAATCTTGTTAGCTCAAAATCCAATTCAACAAGTATTTATTGAGTGTTTACTAATATATCCTAAATACCCTGCATTGGGATACAAAGACTTCCTTCCTTCACTCAGGGCTATTGCCTCTTGTGGCCAACTTGGTCTCTGATGCTGCTTTCATGGACAGAACTGAGAGTCAAATGACCAAAGGGTTTTTGAGGAGCAAAGTTAAGGTGAGTGAGTCTGTAGGCAAGAGGAAAAGAATGAAGCCATGTTTGATATCTGCTGTGCTGAGAAGAGTGTAGCAGCTAGGTTTTTTAAAGAAATTTGCTCTGAATATTATCTTTCTGATGTTTGCCTGTTTGCTTTATATTACCAAGTAGACAAGCTTGAGTTGTTTTAATAAACACTTTCTATTTTTACACAGAGTTGTGGCTTCAAAAGGCATGCCAAATTCTAATTTAATGGAATCATAAAATGGTAGTGTTAGTAAGGGGCTGAGAGAACAGTTATTCTAATCTTTCATTTTGCAGGGAAGGGAACTGAGGCCCAGATGAAGGGAAAGTCTAATCAGAGGATTATGGATTTAAAACTAGAATGGTCCTTAGAGGCCATCTAGTCCAAACCCTTAACTTTAAAAATGTGGAAATTGAAGCTGAGAAAGGTTAAGTAGCTTGCTCAGTGTACTAGTGGGGGATCAGGAACCAGAGTTTGACAGGTAACGGAGAGGGAGGGAATAGATAAAGAGAAATACCACTTCCCTCCCAGGAAGAGCTGTCCCAGAGAAAGTGAAGTTAATCAATGTCCAGAACTGAAAGGTAGGAGGAAATCCCCTTCAATCTCTGGTTTCTGTTCTCTTCTTTGGATGATTGTTATCTGTGATCACCTTAGTACATTGAAGAAAAGATATCTAATTCTTTGGTAAGTTATACAATCTACTTATTAGTTGATAGGTTTGGAATGGTAGATTAGGGAAGAGGGAAACAGGAAGTCCCTATTCTATTTTCCACCTAAAGTTTCTTCAGGGGTTGAGGCTCAGATCAAGGGACCCAAGTCCCAGAAGACCTTAGGATCTTTGTAGTCAGGTTGATGCAATTTCCTGAGATAGAGATACAGCTTTGAAGGAAAATCTTCAGGGTGGATAGTCTCTTGCTTTCCCCAAAGGGAAAAAAGTCTCTATCCATCACTTATAAGGACAGATGGTTAATCTGGGTCTCTTTAGATCAACCAGGGATTGAAGCAGGACAAATCAGTGAGATTGCTCCTTTCCCTTTTAGTTCCGAAGGGACAAGAAGATATTTTTCCAACTGTCCACCTGCTTTTCTTAGCTGGAGATTCCAGTCCCATCCCCAATTGGTAGCCAAAGTTCTATTTCCTTCTTGCATGAGATTTCATTGTAAAATCTAGTCTTTGCAATATATTGTATCTCTCTCTAGTCCACACCAGGGCCATATAGCTATTGAGTGTCTGAGTCATGATTTGAACTCCAAGTCCAAAGCTCTAAACACTAGAAAATACAACCTCTTATCTGAGGTTACACCACTTATTAATATTATAATAATTAAAATTGGCCAAATATAATAGTTTAAAAATTGATTTGACAAAAATAATAAAGAATTGTTGTGGTCACTGTTTATAAAAATTAAAGTTAAACTATGAGTCAGTAAGCTGTTAGTAGCTTTATTTACATCAAAGTAGAGATATAAAAGTGGGAAATATAGGAAGGTAGTAGAAAAATATCACCTAGCTAAAAATTACTCAAAGTCCTAATCCTAGAGCCACCAGACCACAATTGTGAATCCAAATTCAAGTCTCACCAGAATCCAAAGTCTGGATCAGGAAGCCAAAATCCAAATTGCCAAAGACTGAAAAAAAAATGCCAATAACCTTCAGTCAACACAAGGCCAAGATGGCCAAGAATCCCACCAGAGCTCACACTCCCTAGTCCAAAGGCCACCAAGAAGGAAGAGCTCAAGAATGCACCAGGCATGAAGAGCTCACAAAAATGAAGAGAGTGAATCTCTCTCATGCTCCCTCTTATATATAGTTTTCTCTACCCATCTGCTCTCCTTGTCACATCTCAGGAATCAGTCACGGTCTTAACATTTTTTATTAGCTGTGTGACCCTGAGCAAGTCACTTATCCTCTCTTTGCTTTGATCCACTGGAGAAAGAAATGACAAACTGTTCCAGTATTTGCTGAGAAAACCCCAAATGAGATTATGAAGATTCATACATGACTGAATGACTGAACAGCACCTCCTGATTCCAAATCTATTGTTTTTGCAACACACCAGGAGAATCTAAACAACTGGGGATGTGGACTTGGATGTAGTTGGAAGTACCATTCAGAATTTCAAGATGGAGGAGCTGAGTTCAAAACCCTCCTTTGTCCTTTATTACTTTTGTGACCATGACTGATTTTAACTCTCTCGTGTGCCTCAGTTTATTCATCTATTAAATTAGGACATGGATTTATTTGGCCTTTGAAGTCAAGTCCAATTCAAAACCTGTAATCTTATAACAAGAAATCAAAGCTGTATGTGTGTGGAGTCACTAGATGGTGTAACGGATAGAAAAGTGGATTTAAAGCCAAGAAAAGTTCAAATCCTACTACAGACACTTAACAGTTATATGATCTTGGGCAATCAGTCAGTCAACAAGCATTTATTAAGCATTTACTATATGTCTGATACTGTGCTAAATGCTGGGAATACAAATACAAGCAAAAATATAAGTAAAAAGATTGACCCTGCCTTCAAAAAGTTTACATTCTATAAGAGAAGATGACACATGATAGAGAGTAGAAATGAGGTGGGAGGGGGGATGTTGGAGAAGTCCTGAGTGCATCTGAGTGAGAAATGGAGAGATGGCTGTCTTGGGCCCCCTACATGAATAGAAATTCTAAAAGGAACCATCCAATCTAGGAGGGACTTCAGAGGCAGAGACCCAGGACTGAAGATGAAAAGGTTTTGGGGGTATGATGGAGAAATCTGGAAAGCAGTCTGGTGAGTACTGAAGAGATGAGAAATGAAGGGCAATTCATGTGGCCCTCCTCAGCCTCAGTTTCCTGATCTGTAAAATGAGGGATTTAGACTCCATAGCCTCCAAGGTCTCTCTTAGCTCTAAATTCATGATCCTGTGGCCCAAAATTCAATGAAGAAACACATTGAAGGGCCAAGGACAAGTTTCTGGTCCATAATTATTTTGGGGGAAATCCTTGGTTGGTCTAAAGCAGCTCCAAAGGTAAAGTAGCTCCTGCTGGACACTGGGAGGGATCTGATGAACATATAAGCACAAAGGGGGCCATTAGTGAAACTTACAGAGTGCTTCAGACTATTTACAAGAAACTAAAAATCCTGGCAGTTCTTCTGTGAGTTCATCATGCTTTATTCATGGATGTGAATTTATAAACTGGTTTGCTATGGATTTTCTATTACTTCTAGTGAAGGCACATTTTCTTCTCTCCTGAATCCTCTTATGGGCAGTTCCTTCTGTTCTGGTGAATGCGTTAGGAGCAGCTTTCTGAAAAGGGAATCTATCATTTGCCTGTGTGAGATGTCCAAGGAAGTGTAGAGCTCCATTCACAAAATCAAGACCAGCCCTGGTTAGTAATGGTACCAAGAGATGCTTGAGCCAGTCTTTAGTTTCACACACTCAACACGTTTTAATTAAATTAAATTTATTAAATTAAAAAATTATTAAATTAAGTTCCCAATGGATTGTATGTCCAGATGTGGCCTTCAGCTAAAGTGCGAGGGTGACAAGGTTTGACTGCATCCCCATTCTATGTACTCTTTCAATCTGCAATCAATTGACCAACTAGTATTTACTAAGCCACCTAGGAGGTGCCAGTCTCCATCCTAGGTGTGAAGGATGAAAAAAAGTTAAAATATCACTGTCCATAGGGAGCTTCCAATCTAGCCATCCTGGAAAATAACATATTTTTGGTGTTCATTTTAAGTTGTGTCTGACTGTGATCCCATTTGGTGTTCTCTTGGCAGATTTTGGAAGGGTTTGCCATTGCCTTCAACAACTTATTTCACAGATGAGGAAACTGAGGCAAATGGGGTTAAGTGACTTGCCCTGGATCACAGAGCTAGTAAGAGTCATATTTGAACTCAAGAAGACCAGTCTTCCTAATTATAGATCCAGTGCTCTAGCTACCATAGAAAACTACTATGGGGAAGGGGGTGAAAAATCTTTCTACCTCTCTTCTTACATTCAGATCAGCACTTACTCTTAGACTTGGGTCTTAACAGAGTTGTGTAAGGGCACTCAGAGGCTCAGTGACTTGCCCAGGGTTACCCAGGGATTAGTGTCAGACTTAGAATGTGACCTCAGGTCCTTCCACTTTCAAGTCCATCATGCCATGCTTCCTCCTTACCTTATCAGAGTCCAAACTAAAAACCTGGCTATGAGACAACCCAGGACCAAACAGAAACTGGCTTCTTTGATCATCGGGCCAAGCTGGTCAACATACAGGCTACTTGTTGACCTTTCCTAAGAGTATTTGACAAAACTCACTGTAAAAGGACAAAGGAGTTCTCTCTATATATCTGGGCAAGTGGGTGCTTACAGATGAAGAGGTTGAAATCCCTATTGCTGGATATACAAGATAATTCTGCTGGTAAGAATGATTGATGGAGATTTCTCCATTTTCTTACCTCTAGATCTCTAGGGAATGTATTTATTACTAGCATTTATTAAAGGAAAAGTATTATACTTGACTGATGGGGTCAGAAGAGCTATTTATCCACTCTAGCCTGTAATTCCACAGAAGTGTATATGGATACCTCCACTGAGTTATTTCACATTATAAATGCTGTTTGAATCAAGGTGCTGTTGGTACCAATGGACTGGTTACTATAACCAGTCCCTAGGGTCAAATCAGTCGCACAGACTGGGTTGCAGACATTGACTCTCATAGGCAAACTCCTACAACCCCTTGAACTTTTTCAGATGAACAGATTATTGTCTAGCCCCGTCTCCCACTTTTTGTGCCCGGGGTGCCCACTTTCTGAAGCAGGTTGCATTTATTCTCCATTCACTTTCACCTTGACAGAAAACAGCAGCTGCACAATAATTGGGAAATAGATAAAGAATGACTAATGGATTCAATGGAATGTTACTACATGATAAGAAATGGCAAATAGGAATTCAGTCAAAAAGGATAATATGAACTGATACAAAATCAAGTGAGAAAATAACAACCATGTAAATAGCCAAAACAAAACAAAAATGAAGCGATTCAAAGTCACTGTAACTACCGAACTGGACAAATGGGAGAATGTACCTCCTTCCCTTCTCGGCACAGTTTGGAGGCTATGGATTTGAAGTATTCAATGGAATATGGGACTTCATTGGCATGTTGATTATTTTTTTCTGAACTGCTTCTATCTCGTCCTTTTAAGAAATCCTTTCTTAGAAGAGTTGGTTCTCCTGGAGGGAGATTATACTGGGAAAGGAAGGCGATATAAAAACAAGTTATCAATAGGATTTCTTAATCATATGAATAGTTTCAGGCCAATGCTCAAGCCTGTCAAGGAATTTTTGGATCCCGACTTTGTCATTCTCAACAACTTAACTTTCTCCAAGCTTTTTCCATCTGCCAAATTGATCGACATGGTGCTTACTTTGGCTATATCTATACTAAAATTGGAATGATATAGAGAAGACTAGTATTGCCTCTCCTGAAGGATGACAAATGCATTAGGAACTACTCCACCATTTTAAGGCATTCACAAGATATGTATAAATTTAACTACTCTTTACAGGAATAAAGGAACATTTCAGTTAACTCTGGAAAGATGTGTTGCTTGTTGTTAAGCTGTGACAATATACAGTGATGGGGCAATAGTGACCACCACTGGAACCCGGTCAAGTTTGGACTCTTGTCCTCTGCATGTTCTTGAAGTTTATCAATTCAGCCAGGTGAATTGGGGAAGTGTAGCCCCTCCCTTACCCCTCACAGGAGGCTGATGGGAGTGGGAAGCTACTTGCCACAGGCTGATTTGAGAGAAGAGTGGGGTCACTTCTTTTTAAAACCCACTAAATGGGCCATTCATTGTCCTGGTTTATTGGTCAATACTCTTGGATACTGTTTTGATGCAGCTTTCCCCCTCCTTCTGTTGTCACACCAAGAGACCACTCCTTCCCCCAGGATTTTCTGCATCATTCCAAAGTACCAAACCCTTAAATCTCAAGGTGCATGTTTCCATGGAAGTGTCTGGGATGCAGGCTCAGGAGAACATGGGGTGTTCTCCATTCTATCCCATACTACAATATTCAAGATGATGGTATCATCTCAACTGATTTCCAGAAATAGTGCTTTTCCACTCAAATAGCCAAGCGGATACCAGAAAGAACTTACTAAAATAATCACATAATTCATTTGGAGGAATAAAAGGTCTATAATGATGATGATGATGATGATGATGATGATGATGATGATGATGATGATGATGAAAACAACTTAGAAAAAATGGGGGTGTATAAGATGGAAGGAAGCAAAGCATTACCAGACTTAAACTTATACAGAAAGGATCATTTAAACTATTTGGTACTGCTTAAAAACAATGGAAAAGTCCATCAACAGAACAGATGAGGTTAGTGAGAATAAGAACTCAAAAACAGAAGCCAGGTGTTAAAGAAACCCAAGAATATGAATTAGCAGAGGAGAGAACCTGAGACGATTAAGTCAAGGTCTAGTAGGAAACCAGCTGCTGAGCAAGGGCCTGAACGTGGGTCCTGTGGCCACATTCAGTATCTCACTGGCCCACTAAGGTCACTTTGGCTAAAATGGCCAGGCCTCAAATCAGACACCACAATACAAATATTGTGTTGCATGATATGAAAACTTTGCTCTGCTTCAGAACTTGGATCTGTTTCTGAGATGAACCATTAAGGAAGAAGAATTCTGACAATCAATAAAGCTCAGAGTTGGAGGGTGACACCTCAGAGGCTGTCTTGACTCACCAGTACTTGAATAAGAATTCTCTCAACAGCTACCCAGACCAACCTTTTTCCAGCCTTCACTGGAAAATAAAAGTATGCAGGTTTTATTACTTGAAGGGGTCACAGAAACAAGCTAGTACAGTCACCTAATTTTATAGATGAGGAAACTGAGACCCAGAGAGCAAAGGGGGTGTAAAAATTAAATTTGTCTCTAGTAATAGAAATATTATATTTTATGAGGTTTATTAAAGATTGTTAGAAATCAAGGAATAAGAAAATACAAAATAAGAAAACCACATACCTAGGGCTGATTAGCACATTCAAAGCTTACTTACTACATCTTGCAAATGCTGAGCTGAATGAGCGAGAGCATAGAAGAGGCAGAGGTAGATGTTACCTCCAGTTAAATACTCATTGTGATCTCGTCCAGGTGGAGACTCATGTGAGATTATAGGGAATTCTGGGAAATGCCAAGGACTTCTGGGGATTGAAGTATAGGGTTCAAATCTCCATTTTAGAGGGGTTTTCCCAAGGTTACACAGATAGCTTCTAAACCAATGAACCTATGATCAAAATTCAAAAGACAAGGCTCTTTCAAATCCTTCATTGTGGTTTAGTCTTTTGCTTGGTCACATCTTACTGAGCATGACCCCACTTGGGATTACTTTACAAGAGATACTAGAGAGTTCTACCATTTCTTTCTCTAGCTCATTTTACAGATGAGGAAGCTGAATAAAACAAGGTTAAGTGACTTGCTAAAGCTTCAACAGCTAGTAACTGTTTGAAGCCTTATTTGAACTCAGCATGTCCAGTATTCCTGACTCCAGATGGGTACTCCACCATGATGCCATCAGATCCTCCATACCATTTCTCCATACCCAATGAATGCACTCATCCTCCTAGATGCTCTTGGTATTCTCTGTAAACATTTAATTGACCCTTGAGTGATAACTAGATAGTACAGTAGATAGAGTGCTAATTCTGCAGTGCAAAGGTCTTAGATTCAAATCTGGCCTCAGACACTTCCTAACTATGTGACCTTGGGTAAGTCACTTAACTCCAAGTGCCTATCCCTAACCTTTCTTTTGTCTTTGTATTAATTCTTTTTTAATGGCCACTGCCTTCTGTATGCTCTTCATTTTCCCTCCCTTTCCCTATCCTAGTCTTAAAAAAATAAATATTCTCCTGGATCTCCTTCCTTTCTTACTTTGCTATAACTGGGTTTTCTGCCTCTCTTAAGTCTCATGTGGTGATCTCATCCATTCCCAGAGCTTCAGCCTAGAATCATAGTATTTCTGATATGGAAAGACCTCAGAGAACATCTGCCCAAATGCACACCTGACTGAAAATCTCCTTTACAATATTTCTTTTTTTTAATTAAGTTTATTTAGTTAATAAATTAATTTAGAATATTTTTCCATGGTTCCATGATTTATGTTCTTTCCCTCCCCTCCTCTCACCACCACCCCCATAGCCAATGAGCAATTCCAAAGGGTTAATTGCACTAGGATGATCGTTTAGAATCTACATCCCCAATCATATCCAGTTGTTTTTCTTCTGTGTTTCTGCTCCCACAATTCTTTCTCTGGATGTGGAGAGCATCTTTCTCATAAGTCCCTCAGAATTTTCCTTGCATTGCTGCTAGTAGAGAAGTTCATTACGTTCAATTGTGCCAACATGTATCAGTCTCTGTGTACAATGCTTTCCTGGTTCTGCTCCTTTCACTCTGCACCACTTCCTGGAGGTTGTTCCAGTCTCCATGGAATTCCTCCACTTTATTATTCCTTTTAGCACAATAGTATTCCATCACCAACAAATACCACAATGTGTTCACCATTCCCCAATTGAAGGGCATCCCCTCATTTTCCAGTTTTTTGCCACCACAAAGAGTGCAGCTATGCATATTCTTGTACAAGTCTTTTTCCTTATTATCTCTTTGGGGTACAAACCCAACAGTGCTATGGTTGGATCAAAGGGCAGACATTCTTTTAGCACCCTTTGGGCATACTTTACAATATTTCTTGATAATTCATCAGTCACCTTCTGCTTGAAGACATGTAATGAAGAGGATCTCACTACCTCAAGAGAGGGATGATTTCACACTGGGGAAGCTCCAGCTGTTAGCAAGCTTATCTTTATATCAACTTTAAATTGAACTCTCTAAATTGTCATCCATTGCTCTTTTTTTTGAATTTTGGATCCAATTGATAATATAATCCCTCTACTACATGACAAAATTTTAAATACTTGGGGAAAATTATTAATTTCCACCATTTTTTCCTCCCCCACAGCCCAATCTTCTCTTTTTCAAACTAAATATGCTCAGTTCTTTGAGTGGACCCTCCTATGGTATCGTCTCAAAGCCCTTCCCCATTTTAATCACTCCCTTCTGGTCAGTCTCCACCTTTCTAAAATGTGGTGTCCAGACCAGAGTGTCATACTCAGATGTGGTCTGGTCAGGATCCAAGACAGGCAGAGTTTCGCTTCCAAAAATGAATACTATTACTCTCATTCTATAACCCAGGATTGCCATTAGGGTGTTCTGACTGGAATATTGCCCAGATGACTCAATAATAAACTTTCAGGCCACTAAAATCACCATATCTTTTTTAGACCAAATATTTTCTAGAAATACCTGGTGTTCCCATTCCTACTCTACCCTCATCCAACCACTGATAGTGTTTTCCCACTGAGATTATCTCTAATTTTATACATATACAAATACACACATATACCTATATATGATGTATATCTATCTTGGATGTGGGCAATTGTTCGCAGGTTATCTCTGTTAGAATGGGAGCACCTTGAGAGCAGGGATTATTTACACTTTCCTTTTTATCATTAGCTGGGGATTAAAAAAAAACAACCTTTACCTTCTGTCTTAGAATCAATACTAAGTATTGGTTCCAATGCAGAAGAGTGCTAATGGCTAGGCATTAAGTGACTTGCTCAGGGTCACACAGTCAGATTTGAAACCAAGACCTCTCATCTCTAGACCAGGCTCCCAATCCACTGAGTCACCTAAATATCCCAGCCAGCACAATATGCTTGTTAACTTGACCTACTCTACTTCATGCATGTTTTTTGGAACTTTGGAACATTTGGAACTTCAATAGAGGATTTCACATTTGTCTCTAATATGTATATATATTTGTTACCTTTTAGAAGTGATTAAGTCCCTGAAAAAAATGTTAAGTAGCACAAGACCAAGGCCAGATTCCTGGGGTCCTGGGACTTTCATACCATTAGAAAATGTTTTCCAGGTTTCTCTCAATGATTAATGATTAATTTGGGGGAAAGTATAGAATCTCCCAATTTGAAGGCCATTTAATCCCACATTTATCTGAGTGCGAATCTTCTAGGCAAAATGGGGGGACAAGGAAGAGACAATAAGTTATATATTGGAAATGCTGAGTTTTAGAATCCCTTTGTAACATTCAGCTGGAGATGGAAATTATGAGGAAAAGGTTTGGAAGGATACACAAAGGCAAATGTTGAATTCAAGGGTCAGGGCAGAGTGTGGAATGTATCTCACGATCAAGGTTGTTACTAGTGCAGGGGAACTGGGGCTTTGCTCCAGAGAGCTGCCATGGGTGGTTGTTTCTTCCTTTCAACTATTTGATCTACAGTGCTCAGTACATAGCAAGCACCCAAAAAGCCCTGTCAATTCATTGCTTCCTCCTGCATGGCTCTTCTGGCTGCCATTTTGTTTTCATTAGGAGGTAAAAAATTGTTACTGCTTAGTTTTTCCTTCTAAATGCCAATAACTCTGCCAACATTTTTTCAATTAGGCCAAAGCAAGGAAGAAAAATCATTCATGAAGATCTGGGTCAGAATCTCATTTTTAGACTTTCGATATGCTTGTCAACATTTCACGCCCTCTGGCCAAGTCATGGTTTCTACCTCTTTCTTTCTCTCTGTTGGATCAGATATTCTTCCTGTGAGCTCTACTGAAATGGAAGGAGGAAAAACGTCCTTCTCAACAGGGACGAGTAGTAATTAAATTCAGTGATGAGTTTCAGACCGAAAACTGATAGCCAATATTCTTTTTAATGCAACCCTTTTAAATAAAGTTAACTGAATGGACTTAACAAACACTTTTTAAAAATCACTGACCCCTCTTAATCCTTTTCAGGCACAAGATTCATTTCCCCTCTCTTTGCTTAGCTTGGTCAATGGTCAGGATGGTCTCCCATTTCCATTCATTCTTTTGTATTATATTCACAGCATGTTTTTACAGTCTCATTCCTTGGCTCAGCTTTGTAATTAGATGAAGGAATGAAAATAACTTAAATGAATCCCCAGTTTTCTTTAGATAAAAATAGACCACTGGAGTCTTCTTCCTGAAAGGATAAATTGCAGGGAAGTTTAAGGAGGGTTTTGGTTTGAAATTGGAGCCTGAAGAGGAGCAGATGCTTCCAAATGATAATCAGAACCTTGATTTAGACTGTCTTTTTGGCTGTAAGATCATCTCTTCAGATAACTAATATAATGAAGCTGGCAAATCAGCAAGAATAAAGAAGCTTAGTTTCCAACTCTGGGATAATAGAGTATTAACACATGCTTTCTCTGATGCTGCGAGTATTTCACCCTTGTAGGCACTCCCATCAGCAAGGAGAGTACCACAACTCCTCTCTACCTTAGAAGGGGATCTTTTTCAGGTTCTGTGGTCCCAACGTCCATTACCTAGAGGTCAAACTTCTGGTAATGAGCTATGTAAGACTAAGCTGTTCTTTGAATGATAGAATCATAGCCCATCCCTATACCCAATGCCTGTCCAGATTGGTAGGATATTTATGCTCTCCTTTCATGATTATCATCATCACCAAAATCACCACCAGAGCAAATCACATTTGTAAAGGACTTCACTGTTTGCAAAGCATTTTTACATAGAGATAAGGAAAATCAAAACTCAAAGAAATCAAATGACTTGCCAGGGATACATAACCAGCAATTATTCCATAGCTAGAAAGTGCTAATATGAACACAGGGTTAACAGGGCAGCTAGGTAGCTCAGTAAATTTGAAAGCCAGACCTAGAGACAGGAGGTCCTGGGTTCAAATATGACTTCAGATACTTCCTAGCTGTGTGAGGCTGGGCAAGTCACTTAGCCCTCATTGCCTAGGCCTTATTACCCTTCAGTCTTGGGTTCAATACATAATATTGATTCTAAGATGGAAAGTAAGGGTTTTAGAAAAAAAAAGGCAAATACAAAGTAAGTCAAGGAGAATCTAGGACTTAATTGAATGAATGAATGAATAACACTCTGCTAGACACTAGGGATACAAAGATAGCCTCTCCACTGAAGGTGTCTACATTTTAATAGTATTTGAATAATTGAGGCTGTTCACAAGAAAAGATTTAGTAGAACAAAACAAGGCTCTCCTCCCAAACAAGAAGTTTCTTTCATGCATATGCTCATGAGATCAGAACTGGGTAGGAAAAGACCTTGGAGAGCACTGACTCCTCTTTAAGATCCCTTGATTTGATCACACATAACTTTTTTTTTCCCAATTCATCCTCTGAGTGTCAACAACAAATGATTAATAAATCCAGGAGTGGCAAAGTTGGGACATTAATGCATTGCTGGTGGGGTTGTTAATTGATCCAACCATTCTGGAGGGCAATTTGTTACCTAAGGAAAATACACCCTGGTTTTTACCACCTGCCCAGAGAGTGGCTCCAAGTTTGTGAGTTCCAAAGATATGGCAGTAGCTACCAGCATTGGGTGGGGGGGGGGGGGAAGGAAGGGGGGGAGATCAGGAGGATGAGTGATCGGGATCAAGAAGATCAACAGTAGAAGCAGGAACAGGAGCAAGCTAGAGGCAGCATCGAGATACTGAGGAAGATGGGCTCAAGCAGATGGGTAAGAGAACCAGCTCAAAATAGACTGGCCAGTAAGGAGGGCAACCAGGCAAAAGGTGGGGACGGCAGAAGTAAAGCAGCAGCTCTGAAAAGAGTTTGGAATTCTCTCAGAGTTTGCAAGGGGGTGGGGGTGGGGTGAAAAGCCTTGGCAGGAGAAACATAGCTTAAAAATTTTTATCTAGTCTATCTTTAAAAAAATTGTCCCTTTGTGGTTGCCAAACAGCAAAAATTAAAATTAAATCTCAAATAAAAATATTATATTTTAAGAGATTTATTAATGATCATTAGAAATAAAGGAATAAAGAGGATACAAAATAAAGACCATGAGCCCATGGCAAATCAGTCATTTCAAAGGCTTGCATTTCCACCACCAAGCTGGGGACAGGAAATAAAGAAGGGGGACCCTCCATGTCCCTGCCTAATATCCCGTCTACAGGAAGTACATAATGACAGGAAATGGGCTCCTGGGAAATGTAGTTCTTTTTTAGGGCAACAGATTTTCAATTATACACCATCCTTGCCTTAAGTCTAAGAGGCGGGACCCTCCACATCCCCATCTAATATCCCCTGTCTACAGGAAGTATGTAACAACAGGAAGTCAGTGGGCTCTGTATTAGGTGTTCCTTGTCTTAAGTTGTTTATGGTAATATGAGATTGCTGGGCAAGCACACTGAGCAATAAGGTAATGAGAAGTCAGAATTCTTTCTCCCTCCTCCCCCTCCACCAACTTGTTATCCTCTTCAGTTAGAGTCAAGCTGGGGTTCAGAATGAGTAAGTTGACTGAAATTTTAACAGATAACTCACTCTCCAAAGTGTTAGAAACAGGGGTTTATTTTAAGGAAGGAAGGGTAAGGGATTTTGGCTAGGAGAGAGGGGTTTTAGGATTTTCCCTGATCTACTGTAAATCTTAAAATGAGTAAGTAAAATTATGTAGTCCTTTGAGAGGGATGTTATTAACAGATCTGACAGGTCTTCAGAGCCAAGCTCCAAAAAGTTCAGAGACAAATCAGTAACCAAAAGGCAGAGAAATCTCCTTAGCCCTTCCTCCTCAAGTCTCAGGAAATAGAGCCCATAAGAAGCAGTTTGTGTGTCCCCTGTGTAACTGCCTTCCCCAGGTCACTTCTCCTCTAGAAATTTTCCTTGATGGACAGATCTCCAAGCTTCCCTTCATTGTACTGGCTTTTCCAGGTTTTCTACAGCATTGATCTCTTACAGCTCCTGGGAAATGTAGTTCTTTTTTTTTAGGGCAACAGATTTTCAATTATACATTAGCCACTACTTTGGCATTCACTGGTCTAGATTACCTCTCTTAAGACAACTAATCATTTGGATTGAGTAGAGTCCCTGCTATCCCTATTTCCCACAGCTCCTATATTCCCTTAGTGGCTGCAATTGGGTCACCCAATCAGGAGGTTGATAGAGGTTCTTGAAGCCACAGTAGAAAGATGGGGAGGGGGGATCTCTAATCACTCTCTGCCTGGGATTGGGTTGAGAATGCATAGCCATCTACATACCAAGGCTGCAAATTTGAAGCAAGAATTTTTAAACCCATAAAGCTTGACTGTAGCACTAGCTCTGAGCATAGTGATGTGCTCAGTTGGTCTTTGTTGACTAAAGAGACAGCATATTGCAATAGAGTGTTGAGTCACAACTAGACAGAACTGGGCTCTTGTCATGGCCCTGTCCATTGCTAGCCATGTTGACAGCTAGATGATCATGAATAAATCTCTTTGCCACCCTTTGTCCTGGGCCTCAGTTTCCTTCTCTGAAGAATGCTGGGATGCAGCCAGCTCTTACATCCAATGATTGACAAAGCAAGTCACCCAACTCATAAGCATCAATTTTAGAGTAGAAAGGAGAATTGGGTTCAAATCTAGGTCCTTACACTACTAATTAGCTGGGTTGTTTTTAAGGTAATAGCTTCCCGATTATGTGCCTCAGTTTCCTCATTTCTAAAGTGAAGACTCCAAGATGCCTCTTAGTTCCAGGGACCCTGCTTTCTTGGCATATCTCTCACTAGATAAATAATAGTCCTATTAAATCCCGGTGTGATGGTCACTGGCCTTCAAGCTCTATACCCGGGAACATCTCTGATTGATGGGCTCTGCTGATGTATAAGCAAAGCCATACTTTTCTGCTCCCCTGTCCAAATCAAAGAGGATGAGAACTGAGTGGGAGGGCAGCCTTTTAGAGGGAGGAAGGCCATCTGTAACTGTCCCCCTGGCAGAGACGAGAGAGACTTACAGAGTCAAGGCGCTTTTATTCCCCAGGCTGCCTTTTGTGTGCCCGGCGCCAGAGTGGCTCTACGGTCTGCCCTCATTAAGGAAGTACAGAGGGGCTAGATGAGCTTTGCTGCTAGAACACAAAGCCCCCCAGCCTTTGCTGACTTCCAAGCTTCAATCAGCCACAGCGTGCCAAGGCCCCACAGCTGCATCCTCAGCCAAGCAGAGGCTGCAAAGGGCAGCCTGGGCAGAGAGAAACAGTACATCTGCCCACAGACCCACCTCCAGATGCCTACTGAGGTTTCTAAGCAAAGGTCTAAACATGGGGTGGTTTTATGATTTGAGTCCTCCAAAGAGCAGCCGGATACCGAGTGCAGGAGGACTGTGTGCTGTTCTGCCCTCTGCATTTGAACAGCTATTTATGACTTGGCAACCTTCAAAAGAACACACGGCCCCCTTCCTGACGACCTCCCCAAGCCCATTCCCCTACATGGCCCATTCAGAGCTGACAACCTCCTTTAAGGGAAAATGAGTGATGCTGGCCAAGCCTGTACTTAGAGACCTGGTGATGGACAGATCCAGAAAGGCAGAAAGGAAAAGAAATCACATGCTTAGAAAGGATGTCATAACTCAGGGCAAAGTCACAGGAGGCCAGAAACTCACTTTGGGTAAGGAATGGCGTTTTCCCATCATCTCTTAGCTAATGTAGCAGGGAGAAAGGGAGGTAAGGAGTCCACTAAAACTCCACTGACTGCTTCTTGTTCAAGTCTCTTTCCAAAGCTTTTATTTCATATGAAGAAAAGGTTTCTATTAGCAGCTAGGAAATAATCTTAGCAACTCTCAGGTCCTTGGCTGGTTCTGCCTAACCGGTGTCCTTATCTGCAGTCTCTCTGTTCTCCAAAATATTCCTTTTTATATCCTCCTAATGTATAGGACTGCCTATTTCATTCTTCTATTCGAGACCCTTGAGAGACTCCCTCTGACTCATGGATAAAATATAAACCCCCAAACCTGGCATTGAAGACTCTTCCCAGATTGGCTTCTAACTCCTTTCCTACCTTGATTTGACCTTAGTCTCTCATAGTCTCCTATTCCAATCAAACTGAATAACTTGCCATTTCCTGAACTTTCCCAGGTCTCAGTTTCTTCATCTGTAAAATGAAGAGTACTGGACAAAATTGAAGATTTTTCTAGCATTACATATACTTAATACTTAAATCCTAAGTGTTGAATCACTGCATATGTTTGAGTTGAATTGAATAATGTGTGCATATAAGATTGTGTGTGTGTTTGTGTGTATGTATGAGAGAGAGAGGGAGAAAGAGAGAGACAGACAGAGAGAGAGAAGAAGAGAGAGAAAAAGGAAGAGAGAGAGAGAGGAAGAGAGAGGGAAGGAGAGAGAGGGATGGAGAGAGACAGACAGAGAGAGAGAGAGAGAGAGAGAGAGAGAGAGAGAGAGAGAGAGGGAGGGAGAGAGAAAGGAGAGAGAGAGAGAGAAGAGAGGGAGAGAGAGAGAAAGGGAGAGACAGACAGACAGAGAGAGGAAGAGAGAGAGAGGGAGGGAGAGAGAGAGGAAGAGAGAGAGGGAGGAAGAGTGGGAGGGAGAGAGAGAGGGAGGGAGAGGGAGGGAGGGAGAGAGAGACAGAGAGAGAGGGGGAGAGAGAGGAGAGAGAGAAGAGAGGGAGAGAGAGATGGAGAGAGAGAGGGAGAGAGGGAGAGAGAGGGAGGGAGAGAGAGACAGACAGAGAGAGAGGGAGAGAGAGAGAGAGGGGAAGAGAGAGGGAGGGAGAGAGACAGACAGAGAGGAGAGAGAGAGGGAGGGAGAGAGACAGACAGAGAGAGAGGGAGAGAGAGAGGGAGGGAGGGAGAGGGAGAGAGAGACAGAGAGAGAGAAGGAGAGAGAGGAGAGAGAGAGAAAGAGAGAGAGAAGAAGAGAGAGAGGGAGGGAGGGAGGGAGGGAGAAAGGGAGGGAGGGAGAGAGAGAGAGAGAGAGAGAGAGAGAGAGAGAGAGAGAGAGAGAGAGAGAGAGAGAGAGAGAGAGAGAGAGAGAGAGAGATGTCCTGATTGATGCCAGGACCAAATGTCAAAGGCAAAATGTCAGCCCTGAGTTGATTGAAAAAGAGAAGGTAACCTCTAACAGAGTGCCAGGAATGAAGGGGCACAAACCATCAAGCCTAGAATCCATTGTGTTCCTTAATTAAGCCCCTTGAATACAAGTGCTGTTCCTGAACTTCTTGCTTGGAAAAGGCAGATTCAGCATGCTTTGTGGGAAATCTATTTTCCACCATGAGGCTATGAGAAGTCAGAGATAATCAGCTTGGCCATGGAACTGCCATGTGTTCTGACTTGCTTCCTCCTTTGCTGACAAGACTTCTGAGAGCACTGGTGGGAGAGAAGGGGAGGAGAGACTGTAATTCTCAGGCTGTGGGATACCCTGGGGTACTGCACATTGGCAGGAAAACATGAATAAAGGATTCAGTCTGAATTCCAACTTTTACCCAACTCAGGCATAATTTGCACCTTTGGGTCACACATCTGGATTTGACAGATGTTTTCTTTTCCACTTTTATCAGGATTTGTGGCTTCTGAATGTCGTCTCCTCTTATTTAGATGAATCAACAAACATGGAATAATTGCAATAATAATGATGGTGGGCACTTTGAGGTTAGAAAAGTATCTGGCATATATTACCTCATTGGAATCCCACAACACTCCTGGTACACAGTAGGTGCTTAATAAATGTTTACTGAATGAATTAAAAGGTAGATACTGTAGGTTTTATTATCTCATTTTGTTGGTGAGGAAGTTGAGACTCAGAAAGTTCCCAGTCATTTGGTATCAGAGGTAAGATCCCAGGTCTTCCACTTGTAATACTCTTCTTAATGGACAATGCTCCTTGCAACACCCAACTAGTCTTTCCCTCCCTACCCTAGGCTTCGCACTTTCTGGGATCATGCTAGTAACCCTAGGGATAGTGGGGGGGGGCTGAGAGTTAAAGGGTTAACTCTTCCAGACCACCCTACTGACCCATGTCAAAAGTTGTTCCTAGCATCATAAAACTCAAAGAGATCTTGAAAGACTAGCTTAACCCTTTTATTTTATAGATGAAAAGACTGAGGTCAAGAGGGAGAAGGTGATTTTGCTGGGGTCACGTAGCAAGTTTGTGACTTCTTGCTCAGCAATAGGAAGCACCATAGTGCACAGAGCTCTAGGCCTGAAGTCAGAACCTGCTTTGTACACTTTCTAGATGTGTGACCCTGGACAAGTCACTTCACCTCTATCTGCCTCAATTTCCTCTTCTATAAAATAGGGATCTACATAGCACCTACCTCCTAGGGTTGTGTGAGGATTAAATGAGACAATATTTATAAAGCATTTGGAATATAATAGGTGACCGATAAATGCTTGTTCCCTTCCCTTTTCCCAAACTGACTATTCCTAAAGTTTGAAAAGTTGGGGTGGTTTCCCAAGGCCCTGTACTTTCAAAGGCCATGCTGTTGATCCATATTGGGAAGAGGTGGGAATGTGAAAGAATAGGCAGCACCTCTCCCCATCTGGAATTAACAATGACCCATGTGTACAAAGGAATCACCAGAAGCAATAAAAAATTGAATTTTGAAGAAATGCCTCTGAAGATGAGCAGATGGAACCCCAGAAGACCTGGAGGGATGGGATGGAATTCCAGCCAGGCTCAAAAGGAAGTTGGGAGAAAAACCAAGAGTTCTCCTTGGAGCTAAGAGGGAGAACTACCTTTGGCTGTGAAAATACCCAAAATTTCTCAATCCTTTTATCTGATTAGAAGATCTCATCTCTCAACTGGTGGCAAAATTTTAGGATAAGGACTCTCTTTTTCCCTTAGGGGACCCCAGAGCTTATTTCTGAAGATTCCCTAGTTCAAACCGTCAAGATCTATATAGGGAAAATATCTTAGGGATTTGCTCCTCCCCCTGTCCTTCATTGCCCTTCAACCCTTTATATCTAAATAAATTAGACATCTTGATTTTTAATAGAAACTTGAATCAGATTACATGTGTTAAGAGGGGAACTTCAAAAAACCCATCACTTCAAGGAGGCTGAGGGAAAATCAGACTTACCCTTTAATCTAGTCAGACTGACTCCATTGGTAAACAGTTCAACTTGGGGGGAGGAGAGGAAGGAAGGAAATGTCACCTTATATTGATTCCCCCAATTAGCTGAACTTTGGATTCCTTCTCTTCAAAGTCCCCCTCGATAATACACCCACCACTCACTCTCTAGAGTTGATCTAGAACTTTCCATCATCTATTACCATGGCATAGCTCCCCTTCCTCCTTCATACCTTTTCCCCTCTTTCCCTCAAGGCAGTTCTTGATATTAATTTTCACAAAATGTCTTATTGTCATTCTTCATAGAAAGATCCCTAAATTCATCAGTACGCTGGTTCCTTTTGGTGACTTCCCAACTCTTTATAAAAGCTTCTTCAGCATATAGCAAATGGAGTACCAACCTCAGAGACAGTCAGATTTGGATTAGAATCCCACCTACTAAACAAATTACCAGCGAGGTAGCCAAAGGCAAGTCACTTAATCTCTTTAGACCTCAGTTTCCCCAATTGTTAAATATGGATATGTAGGCTGTATCTCCCTCTGAGAATTGCCAAGAGCTCAAATGAAGCAACACTTCTAAAGGGCATTGTAATTTGGGAAAAGTTATATAAATACTATTTTGTAGCATTATTCTTTCATAAATCCAGAGATTCAGGGCATTCAGGGCATGAGGAGGGCTTCCTCCCCATGAGCTAATATGTGACTGCACCTACAGATGTAGAAACTTTTGCCTCCAAAGTGAAAACAGTGTGGGGAGATAGAGAAGAATTATGGAGATTTATGCATTAAAATTATGGAAGAAAACAAAGAAAAAAATTATAGACAGTAGGCTAGAGGACTGATGATACCTGAAGAAGAGGATCAGATAGACAGAGGCTGATGATTATACAATTACATTATTATATATATATATATTGATATACTATCATAATAATATATGTTATATATAACATATAATGTAATCTCAAGCAACTCAGATCATCTACCTGGCCCTATTTCCTCTTCTGGTGGATTTCTTTTATTTATTTATTTTTGCTTTGAATTTATTTATTTAATTATTTTAGAATATGTTCCCACGGTTACAAGATTCATGTTCTTTCCCTCCTTCCTCCATGGCTGATGCGCAATTCCACTGGGTTTAAAATGTGTCATTGATCAAGACCTATTTCCATATTATTGATATTTGCACTAGTGATCATTTGGAGTCAACATCCCCAACCACATTCCCCTCAACCCATATGATCAAGCAGTTGTTTTATTTCTACATTTCCACTCCCACAGTTCTTTCTCTGGATGTGGATAGTGTTCTTTCTCATGAGTCCCTCCAAATAGTCCTGGGTCACTGCATTGCTGCTAGTAGAGAAGTCTATTACATTTGATTGTACCTCAGTGTATCTATCAGTCTCTGTGTACAATGTTCTCCTGGTTCTGCTCCTTTTGCTCTGCATCAATTTCTGAAGGTCTTCCCAGTTCACATGGAATTGCCCCAGTTCATCATTCCTTTGAGCACAATAGCATTCCATCTCTGGTGGAATTCATGTTAGTCCTCAAGTCCTAACTACAGGGATCTTTGGGTTTTTCCAAACACTGTGTTCATTTCAGCAGTACCAACTTCTGAGGTCCTTTCCAGATTTTGAGCTAGTATCCTATGAGCATTATTCTATGATTCAAAGGGTACACAATGGCAAGCTTAACCATGTGAGTGGTCACTCTGGGAGTAGAAATAACTCATTCTCCCCACTCTCTTCTTCACTGTACTCTACTGGCTGTCTTCTGCCTCTTGAGAGCTGAGATGTGATTCTCTAGAACTCTAGAAGGTTCCAGGTTGGTGGTACACATGGTCTAGGGATAGAAGTCTCTAGACGTTATCAGTTGCAAAGAGAAACTCACTCCCTAGCCCATATCAGTACCTAGGACATATCCCTGTCTGTCTTGCCCTGCAATTTGCCTTGCCCTGTTACATCTTGGAGTACCCTTATATAAAAAGGACAGGGGATAAGGAGAAAGGGAAGATGGACTCAAGGATACAGTACTAGGATTTTGCTCAAGTTCTTTAGTTCCTGACAACCTTCTCCCTATTCACATGACTTTTGAGGATCCAGATAGGGGCCTTCACACCAAAATGACTCACTATCCCCATAGCCCGTACACTGATCTTTTGGTTCAGCTAACAAGATGCTAGGCTGTGCCAGTAGTAGGGCCTGGAAGATAAATGTTCATAGATGAAGGTCACATATTTTAGAAACTGTGGTTTCCAGAAATATCACTGGAGTACTTTGAGGTGTTTCTATCCTCATCTTTAAATTTAGTTCCATAAAAAGGACCTCTAACTCTCATTATGCAATCTGTTCCCAAACAAAGATTTCAGCCTCAACCTCAACTCCCATTCTTTTTTCCCCTTAAAACCCTTATCTTCTGTCTTAGAATCAATACTTTGTATCTGTTCTAAGGCAAAAGAGTGACAAGGACAAGGCACTGGGGGGTTCAAATGACTTGTCCAGAGTCACACAACTGGGAAGTATCTGAGGTTAGATTTGAACGAAGGACCTCTCATCTCCATGCTTGCTTCTCTATCTACTAAGCCACCCAACTGCCTCCCCCTACCATCATGCCAGCTACCATTCTGACACAAGTCAATGGGCAAGTCAGTCTATGGGGTCACAAGCTCTGTAGATCAAGGGAGAGGAAGGGTAGGGCTACAACTCAATCAATAAATCAGTCAGACAATCAACAAACACCTAGTTTCCTTTATGGTTTAATTCTAGAGCTCTCTTCTCCAGGAATTTATTTTACAAAACAAGTATTTCCAGCCACCAGAACTCCCAGGCAAAATGATCTTGCATTTGTTTGCAAGTGCTTTGTAGCTGTTGTCTCCCCTGATAGAATGTAAGCTCCTTGAGGGCCAGAACCAATCTATTTTTGCTTTTATAGCCCCAGTAAGTGGTTCAGTGCTGGACCCATAGTACATGGTTGTCAACTGATTTATTAGGCACTGACTTTGTGCTCTGAGGGGCATCTATATGATCCAGTGGATAGAGTACTGGTCTTGGAATGAGGAAGACTCTACCTTATGAGTTCAAATCCAGCTTCAGACCAGCTGTGTGATCCTGGACAAGTCACTTAACTTTTTTGGCCTCAGTTTCCTGATCTGTAAAATAAGACGCAGAAAGAAGTGACAAACCACTCCAATATCTTTGCCAAGAAAACCCCAGATGGGGTCAGGAAGAGTTAGATGTGATGGACAAGATTTAATAACAACAACAACAAGTGTACAGTGTACTAGGTATACAAAGACAAAAAGGCACATCATGCCCCCAGGGAACTCATTATTTCCCCAGGAAAAATAAGGAGAGAAAGCATTCCCAGAGAAAAACAGGACTGAGACAGGACAAAGAGAGAGAACTTCATCTTTTCAGCTGGTTCCCAACCCTTCAGGCTATTATAATTCATTGAAGGAAAAGGCTATAGACACTTCTGCAGGCGTCACATTGCTCTGCTCTGGGCTTATCTCCAGAGGTTGGTTCTTGTTCTTGCTTCAGCACTTGGAGACACTCCAGAGGGAAGGTTTGGCTCCATCTCTGCTGCACCTTCCAGACTGATGATCTGGCCACACACTGCAGTGATCCAGGAGAGCAAATAGAGGCTGCCACACATACCCCAGGAAAACCTTACTCTCTCTGCATCATCCCTGTAGGTGTGCAGGGTGGGAAATAGCCCCAGACAGAATGAGCGATCAACCAGCCTATCAATTAGTCATTAAGGATGTCCCATGTGCCAAGCTCTGTGCAGAGTGCTGAGAACATAAAGAAAAGGTGGGGGAATCACCCCAAAACCCCAGGAGCATATATTCTAGAGGGAAAAGAAATACACAGAATGTGCAGGATATATACGGAAGAGATAGACGATAATCTCAAAGAAGAAGACTCAAGCAATGGGAGTTTGGGAGAAGGAAGAGACACAGATAACACTTCCTACAGAAGGTGGCATTTGAGCTGAGTTTCGAAGGATGCCAGAGAGGGAGCATGTTAGAGAAGGCAGAGCTCATGGGGTGAGGGACTCTCGCGGGTCATGTGACTGAAACAAGTCATTTCCAAATATACCTTGGCGGTGTTACCAAAAATAAGCAAACTATGAAGGAAGGCGCTTTCTACTGGAAGATCTGAAAACCAGCATTTGATGCCATTGCCAAAAGGCTAAAAACAAGCTAATTAGGGGAAATATTAGTCAGCATAATGTATGCTCTCAGACATTAAGACTGACATGTAGGAGGAAAATAAATATGGAAAAATCTATATGAAATAGAAGGGCTTGTGGGGCAAGTAGGAGGTTCCGTGGATAGAAAACAGGACTAGAGATGGGAGGTTCTGGGTTAAAACTTGGCCTCACATATTTTCTAGCTGTGTAATCCTGGGCAAATCACTTGACCCCAATTGCTCTTACTGGTCTTCTGTCTTGGAACCAATATTTGTATTGATTCTAAGACAGAAGGTAAGGGTTTTTTAAAAAGAAGAAGAAATAGAAGTCTGGGGAGTTGAGAAAAAACAGACCATTGTACGAATTGTGATCAGATTAAAGGAAAAATTCATTTGAGAGGATGTACAAAAGCCTGGCCTCCTGATGGAGAACTGGAGAGTAGAACAGGAGATGAAGTGGATCTCCCTTCTTTTGGCACAGAAACAAGGGATGGGTGCTGCGAGTATTGCAAAGATTGTCAGATATGATCGTTCCCTGACTTGACTTTGCCTGATGGTTTTTCTTTAGTAAAGGGTGGTTGTTATTTCAGAAAAAGGTGAAGATTCAGAAGTGACTGAGGTGGGACAACAAGGAATCAGTGAAATTTCCCTTAAAATAAACAACTAAAACAAAACAATAAAATAAGGAGGCCAGAGTGGACAGTCTCTGAGGTCCCTTTCAAGTTGAATGTTGGATGATTCTGTGATTCTGTGAATTAAGAAGGAGATCACATCCAACATATATTTTCCCAGGATCTTGGAGTGGGAAGAGTCTTCCAGGGCTTCTTTTTTACCTGAAATGAGAATCTTATCGATTGCAGGTCAATAAGTGACTTTTCAGCCGTTGATGAAAGATTTCCAGAGAAAGAAGTCTGTTGTTTCCCATCACAATCATTCTACTTTTAGAAAGCTCTTAACTAAGTGAGCATCCAGGTGGTACAGTAGATAGAACACCAGGCCTGAAGTCAGGGAAACTAATCTTCCTAGCTGTGTGACCTTGGGCAAGTCACTTCACTCTGTTGGCTTCAGTTTCCTCCTCTGTAAAATGAGTTGGAGAAGGAAGTGGCAGACCATTCCAGTATTTTGCAAACAAAAAACAAAAACACCACACAACCCAAATGGGGTTATAGTCAGACACAACTAAACAACAGTAAAATCATTTGGAGATTGTGTGTGTGTGTGTGTGTGTGTGTGAGAGAGAGAGAGAGAGAGAGAGAGAGAGAGAGAGAGAGAGAGAGAGAGAGAGAGAGAGAGAGAGAGAGAGAGAGATTTTTTGTTTTTCCCTGATATCAAGCCTAAATCTACCTCTGCAATTTCCATGTGTTTCTCCTACTTCTGCCTCCTGGGGCCAAGCAGATCCAGTCTAATAGTTCTTTCTTCCAGATAACTATTCAAAAAGGACAGTGTTTATTTCCTTCCATTTTTTTTTATTCTCTAAGCAAAATCTTCCCAGTGTCCTCAGACATTGTGGGTTTTTTTAAGTGTTTATTTATTTAGATTATCTTTCCATGGTTACATGATTCATTTTTCCCACCCCCCTTCCCTCCCACTCCTAGAGCTGACCAGTAACTCCACTGGGTTTTACATATATCATTGTTCAAAACCTATTTCCATATTATTCATATTTACAATAGAATGATCTTTTAACATCAAAACCCCAATCCTATCCCCCTCGATTCATGTGATTGATCATATGTTTTTCTTCAGCATTTCTGCTCCCACAGTTCTTCCTCTGGATGTGGATAGTGTTCTTTCTCCTAAGTCTCTCTGAATGATCCTGGATCATTGCATTGTTGCTAGTAGAAAAGTCTGTTACATTTGATTGTGCCACAGATATGCCCTTTTGTGTTTGACACCAGGGTCAAACACAGTGGAGTTCATTCAGTCCTGGACTGATGGTCAGCAGCCTTCCTGCTCCATATAAGCAGAGAGGTAATGACCTACCCAGAGCCATCCAGTTCCCTGCTAGTAGAGTTGGGATTCAAGTTCAGGTTTAAGAACCCCTTATTTTAGCTTGCCGCAGGGCTCTGCCTATGAGAATTGGGTCTCTGCCCAAACCAGGCTATGCCAGTGCACAAGATTTGTGATGCCAATAATGATAGCTGGCATTTATAGAATAGTTTCAAGTTGGAAAAAAAACACTCACCATACATAATTATCTCTTTCCTTCCTTCCTTCCTTCCTTCCTTCCTTCCTTCCTTCCTTCCTTCCTTCCTTCCTTCCTTCCTTCCTTCCTTCCTTCCTTCCTTCCTTCCTTCCTTCCTTCCTTCCTTCCTTCCTTCCTTCCTTCCTTCCTTCCCAAGCTGGAACTGGGGATTCACCTTGGACAGCTACAAGGACAAGACTTCTTTTCCTGATGCCTTTTCCTCATCTCATTGAGGAACCAAGCAGGTTAACTATCCAGGGAACACATTCCAGATGTGAGTGTATGTAGTGAGAGCTGATATGGTGATCAATGTTTTAAATACTTTATAAAATCAATATATAAACTTGACTGAATGCCTGTTCTGTTCCAGTCACTAGGCTAAAGTACTGAGAATATAGTATCTCATTGAAGCCTTCTGACCACATCACATCATAGTATGATCTATCCATTTTACAGGTGAGGAAACTAAGGAAGCTAAGGACTTGCACAGCTTATGACTTTCAGAGGCAAGATCTGAACCTAGGTCTTCCTCACTCACCATCCTGTTTTCTTTCATTAGCCCATATTGTCTCTCCATGATTAAGGTGATGATAACAGGACTGGAGATTTAGAGGTGGAATACACTCTAGAGACCATTGGAGTCCAATCCATAATTTTACATATGTGGAAACAAAGGCATGGTGAGGTTAAGTTACTTTCCAAAGTCATATGAGTAGCATCAGAGGCAAGAATTGCCCCAAGGCCCTTCTGACCCCAAGTGCAGGTACCTGTTGACTGTTTGGGTTAGGAGTATGATTTTTGCTTCCAGATAGCAACCTTGGGGTTCAAGGTTGAGACCTCTGAATGAACTCCAAAAGCGCCCTGGATTTGAATTCATAATCCGACCTCTGACTTACCCTACTTAACTCCCACAGTTTAAATTCTGTTGTAATCATACCTAAGAACTCCAAGCTTCCCCCCGCCCCAAGACTTTTCTGTCCAGAAGCAGGAGTGTCAGTAGGGGGTAGGTAGTGAGCTGAAGGAACTAGAAAATCCCTCCCCAAAAGAGCATTAAGCTAATGGGGACAGGAATCCGAAATGAGGATCAAGATCTTAACAAGAAAAGGAAAAGAAATTCTTCAAAGCGTGTATCCTCTGAACTGTAACAGACACATTCTCCCCATCCTTTCTTCCCTAGTTGTGGCTATGACTCTGGCTGCTGTTCCTCCAGGGAAGAGTAATCAGTTGAGATATGACCACTTTGCCCTGGAGGGTCTTGCATGGTCCATAATTAGGTCCCCCACCACTTGGTATCCAGGACACAGAATGCATCCAAGAGGGTTTCTGAATGGAGATGACATGTCTTGTCAATTCAGCCCCAGAGCCCCAGGGCTGATCCTTTGTGATGGAGGCCAATCAGCCATCACAGGGAATGTTGTCCTGCATCTTTGTTAGAGATGATGAAGCCAGATTCGGTTCACTAAGATTTATCCCTCAAGGGTACGGGAGTGGGCACTCGATAATGCCAAGATGGCAGCCACTTGGGAGAGCTGGGCTCAGGTGAGCAGACACTGTTCAGCCCAGCCCCTCTCCTCCCCATAAAATCATTTGTTTGGAGCTGAAATCTGGCTGATTCCCCGACAGGGAAAAGCAGTATCAGTGTGGCACATAGCCCTGAGGAGGCAAGGGAGGAGAGGGGAGGTAGGGTTGGCCCCACTCAGTTGTAAACACCTTGGGCATCTTCTCCTTCTTCCACAAGAGGACAAGTGATCCCTGCTGGATAGTAGTCAGGGCCCCCAAATCATCCCTAGGTTCATCTCTTAAATCTAATTTATGCACAAATCAAAAGATGTCACCTGGTGATGTCATTTGGGTCTTCTTTGAGCTTACGCGCCATTTTCCTCACATGGTGAATGGGGTAGTTGACATTTGAGACCTCATATAGTCCCAAAGACCAGCCAATAATGATAATAACAGCCTACATTTATTGGACATTGGAGATTCTCAGAGAGCGTTGCATGGTCTTCCCTTTAATCCTCTCAATAGCCCCATAAGGTAAGTGTTTATATTATCCCCATTGTACAGATGAGGTAACTAAGGTAGTTGCCCCAGTTTACACAGGGAATAAAGGGTAAAACCAGGATTCTAATTCAGGTCTTCCTGACTCTCATGCTAACTCTTTCCACTTCACCACTGAGCTGCTCAAATGTCAGGGCGTAGGATTTAGAGCAGGAAGGGATATTAAGGAGCATCCCACTCAGCTCCATTTTATAAATGAATAAAGAGAAGCTTCCCCACCCCCCATTAGAAAAGCAGTCATTTATCCAGGGTCACCCAGGTAAGATGTGGCCCATCTGGATTTCATGTAATGGGCCTCACCTAGGGGTATGGAGAGTCAATCAATTCAACAAACATTGATTAAGCACCTAATGTGTGTGAAGTGAGAGGAACCCTGCTAAGGTAACTAGAGAACTGGTCTCCAAGTCAGGAAGCCCTGGGTTCAGGTCCTGCCTCTGATACCCATTGATTGTGTGACCCTGAGCTCATCACTTAGAAATTAAAGGTGAGTTGCTGATCTTCACTAGTGGGTAGAGTTTCCACACTGGGAGTTCCTCATGTCAATGAAATCACAGATTTAGACCCCATGAGAGTCATTTATTAAGTGTTGGAGATCCAATGACAGAAATCAAACACTCTGCCCTCAAGGAAAGAGGAGAGACAGTATGTAGAAAGATAAGTAATGTAGAAAGAGTTGTAGCCCCCGGGGTCAGAAGCCCTGGATTCAAATTCTGAGTCTGCCGCTTCACCTTGCCATTTAAGGTCTTATTTTCTCCAATGAAAAAGGAGGAGGTTGGACCAGATGACCTCCCAGGCTTCCTGGAGCCCTTCTCCTAGGTTTCTACACCAATGCAATATTATACAGAGTAATTGCAGGATGAGATTGCTCTCCCCAGAAGTGTCTGTTTTGGCTCTCTACCTCCTGGAGCCTGGCTCAGGAGACTGTGGCTTTTGTTCCTCCTCACTTCCTCCCAATTACCCCAATCCGGACAGCTGCTCAGTGTTCAGAAATCACGGAGAGCCCTGCAGGGCTGAAGTCAGACTGTCAGTCATGTGGCTTCTCAGCCTGGCCATTTCTGTTCTAATCTTTGGGCTCAGTGAGTGACAGCAATGCCATCCTGGTTTTAAGTCTTTCCGTTGCATTGAATTCTGAGCTGGTGCGGGACCGAAATGACTGGCACAGCTTGGCCGAGAGGCACGCTCTAGCTTCCTAGTGTTAAGGGGATCTCCTGCTGATGCATCCCCCCTGATGAGCCCCATTTCCACTGAGAAATTAGCAGCATAAATGGGGTGATTGGAGAGGCACCCTTAGGTGATGTCCATCCCCCCAAACTCCACTTCCCACCTGCCAGGGTCCCAGAAATGCTTACTCACCATTCTAGCTATTCCTTGGGCTTAAGGCATTATCTCAGAAAGCCCCAAAGTGAGGAGCAAACCTTTCACTGTCAGCCTCTGTCGTCACCCTAATCCCTCTCCTTCCTCGCCTTCCCTGACACTGCTCCAATCCCTTTATATATGTCCTGGGATGCTTGGTCTGACTGCCCGGCGTCCCCCACCTAGGGCAGCCCCCAAAAGGCCAGCCAACCAAACTAGCTCTTACATATGTATTCGATGTAAACTTTCCCTTCACGTATTCTTCCCCAGGAAAACATACGTATCCTGAAGCCAAGAACTTTGATTTTCTGTCTCGGTATCTCCAACACCTGGAAAAGTTCTCTGCACACAGCAGGCTCTTAATAAATGATGATCGATGGAATCAAATCCATTTGCATGACAGCACAGCCCTAAAGAAATGGACCCAGTTCCTGGTGGGCAGCTAGATGGTGCAGTGGATGGAGCATTGGACCTGCAGTCAGGAAGATTCTTCTTCCTCAGACACTCACTGGCTGTGTGACCCTGGGCAAGTCACTTCATCCTGTTTGCTCTGTTTTCTCCTCTATCACATGAGCTGGAGAAGGAAATGGCAAACCCTCCTTTGCCAAGAAAACCCCAAATGGGGTCATGAAAGGTTGGACATGTTCGAAAATTAATGAACAGAAAACTTGACCTGTAGCCAAGTAAGACTAAGCCCCAGGAGAGTTTATAACCTATTTGGGGAGGACCACCGAAGGGTGCAAAAGGCAGGGATTTGTGCCTTGAGCCCTTGGTCAAGCTCCCAGGGACCACATAATAATCTTTGTCGCATCTCAGCAGAATAAAGGAGGGTCAGTCAAAAAGTACACACTCACATAGACTTTAGTGTTTTATAATGGCTCCCTAGAGGGGTTATTCCCAACCATTGCTCAACACTCCCGACAAATCTGCCTACATTCCTCTCTTTCTGCATTATTTTCTATACCAGCAGACAATTCCTATGCTAATAAAGGGGGTCTGTCTATCTGGGATCTCACCAACTGTTTATTTGTGCTTAGCAACACTGAGAAAGTAAATGGAGGCAGCTAGCTGGGTCAGCAGATAGAGTCAGGTCTAGAGACAGAAGGTCCTGGGTTCAAATGTGGCCTCACATACTTCTTAGCTGGGTTACCTTGGGCAAGTCACTTAACCACTATTGCCTAAGAGGCCTTACTATTCTTCTGCTTTGGACCCAATTCACGATATTGATTCTAAAATGGAAGGTAAAAGTTTTAAAAAAAAGTAAATGGCAGAAAAAAATTGAGGGAGAGAGAAAAGATGTTGACTGGGGGACAACACAAGATATCTTTGAATGATCTGATGTTCCCTAATGTTCTTGTCTATTCTGAGTAAATTCATGAATGAATCCATGAATCTATGAATTGAATTCATGAAGATCCACGAATGAGTCAGGGGAAATCCATTTTAGAAACAGGATATTTTGACATAAAGAAAGTTTCCATCTCTGGCTTTCTAGGCCCTCTGTCGTCCGGCCCTACTAAGCTATCCCATTGGTCCACTGAGGTGACCCTCCATTCCAGCCATGGCTCTCCCCAGAGACCATCTTTATTCTCTTTTCAGTATTTCTCATGGTAGTCCTCCAGGCTGGCATCCCCTTGACTCTCAAAAGGCCGCCCACCTTTCAAGGTTCACCTTCCAATCGGATGGTCCCTATCAGTTCTGCCTCTTGGCTTTCTGGGATCTTTTCACAACCCAGCTCAGATCTCACCATGTGAATGAAGGAGGCCCTTCTTGGTGTTGCCACTGCTAGTACCTTCCCTCTGACATTACCTTTAATCTGCTTGTAGATGAACAGCTTCTAGACTGATTGAATAAGCTCATGTTCCAGATCACAATTTTTTTCTCTCTCTGGAGTCCTACTATGCTAAAAAAATCAACAACAAAAATCAAACTCTACCATTTAGATTATTACTCCATCATATGCTATAATTCCCCAATCAATAGCATATGCACTTTTGCTAAGCGGTATAGCAGTATGGGTTAGTGGAGAGAATGTTTGGTTAGCCGCCATATTGATAACCTAGAAAGTATCAAAAGGAGGGTACAAGGTGGTGATGGACCTCAAGTCCATGTCCTATGAAGATCAGCTGGGTGGCTCAGTGGATTGAGAGCCATGCCTAGAGAAGGGAGGTCCTGGGTTCCAATCTAGCTTCAGACACTTCCTAGCTGGGTGACCCTGGGCAAGTCACTTAATCTCCATTGCCTAGCCCTTACTGCTCTTCTGCCTTGGAGCCAATAACCAGTATTGATTCCAGATGGAAGGTAAGGGTGGAAAGAGAAAAGATTAGCATGCTATGGGGGACTATGTTAGCTATGTTCATGAATTGAAGAATTATTTTGTGGGAGGAAAAGCAGCTTTGGTAATCCTGGTCTCAAGGAACAAAATCAGTAACAGTGAGTCCAAGTTGCTGAGAAGCAAATTTCGGTGGAGATATATCAGGAAAAACTTTTAAACTATTTTGTTGATGAGTCATATCAGTTGTATCCAATGCTTTGTGACCCTGCTTGAGGTTTTCTTGGCACTTATATTGGACTGGTTTGCTATTTACTTTTCCAACTCATTTTACAGACGAGGAAATTGAAGCAAATGGGGTTAGGTGACTTATCCAGGGTCACACAGCTACTAGGAGTCTGAAGGTGGATTTAAACTCAGTTCTTCCTGACTTCAGGCCCTGGGCTCTTGCCACTTCATTATTTAGCTGCTCAGTAGGCAATTAGGTGTCCAAGAGTGGGAAGGGTCCCCTCAAACTGAATATGGATGTTCACTTGTTGATTATGATTATGATTTTTTCTAAGCCAGAAGAAAGACAAGTACTAGCAAATGGGGTGAGTGACTTGCCTAGGTTCACAATAAATAGGAAGTATCCAAGGTCAGATTTGAACCCAAGTCCTCCCAAATGTGGGTCTGGTGCTCTCAGTATTGTGCTACCTCCCTAGCCTCCCCTGTTGATTATGTTTTGATGAAGATTCATTCTGAGTTGACTTGGCTTAGATAGTTATGGGGATCCCTCTAATGCTCAAATTCTGTGACCATGGAGTGAGGAAAAATGGGCTCAAATTCTGCCTCAGTCTCTCAATTGCCATCAACTATAGATAAATTATGTAACTTCTAAGAGCTTCCTTTCCTCATCCAAAAATGGAAATAATAAAGCTTGTTTTAATTATCTATCAGGGTTGTTACAAGTCTACAATAAGATAATGTGCACATATGGGCAGCTAGGTGGCTCAGAGAGCCAGGCCTGGAAACAGGAGAGTCTGGGGTTCAAATCCATCCTCAGACACTTCCTAGCTGTGTGGCCCTGGGTAAGTCACTTCACCCCCATTGTCTAGTCCTTTACACTCCTTTGCTTTGGAACTGCTTCTTAGAATCGATTGAGGGTCCACAAAAAAAGATAATGCACCCATCAAGTTCTTTGTCACTTTAGGTGGTCCAGTAGCACAAGGGACACGGCAGCACACATAACACCATCCTTGCCCTCAAAAAGGTTGCAATCTGCTGGGAGGGATCTGACATGAACAAAAGTGAGTAAACCGGAGGCAGGGAGCGAAGAGGGTAAAGGAGCCATCGAGGCAAAAGGCTCTTGGATAAGGAGGGAGAGAGCTCTGGCAACTAGTAGATTAAGGAAGACTTCATGGAGTAGGTGATTCTGAGCTGAGCCTTGAAAGAAAATGAAAAGCTCTTCAAGAGGCAGGGGGACGGTAAAGGAGTTCACTCCATGCAGGGAATGAATTCCTGCCACCAGTAAACAGCATGTTGAGCTTGGGAAACAGCTGATCCAATTTGGCTGGAGGACCTTCTGTATGAAGGAGAGTAGGTGGGAGAGACTGGAAAAGTAGACTAGAGCCAGGTGTAGAGGCTCAGATTCCAAAGGCAGTAGGGAGCCATGGAAGATTCATTCATCCCTTCAACAACGTTCTGGGATCTGGAAGGAGGCTTCTTAACCTTAAGTCTGTGAAAATGATTTAAAAATAGATAGTATTTTGATAGCTACATTTCAGTATAACTGATATCCTTTGCCATCTTCTACACTTTATTTTGTGCACTTAAAACATGAGTAGGAGTCCATAGGCTTCACCAGATTGCCTGAGGGGTCCATGATAAAAAAAATAGGTGAAGAGCCCCTTGTCCAAAAGTATCGTAACACAGAGGAGGCAATTCCTGATCTCAAAAAACTGGCATTCTATTACAAAGAAACAACACTAAGAGAGAAAAGTAAACATTATATACATACAAAGTTACCATCTGGAGGAAGAAACACTTAAAACCAGAGAGAGAAGCCAAGTTTCCTGAGGAGAGTGGGGAACTGAGGCTTTGGGGAAGCGGAGGGGAAGGAAAAACCTCCTGGGGATGGGAGCCAGCTCTGAAAAGGAAGAATCATGGAGGAAGAATGTTCTGTGGGGAGGAGTAAAGCAGGCTGGTCTGGCTGCCCTGAAGGGTACATGAACCTGAATAATAGGCAAGAAGCCCAAAAGGCTGACTAGAGTCAGAGCCAGACAAAGGGCTTTACTGATGGTGCAGCTGGATGGCTAAAGGAATGGAAAGGGAGGTCTAGAGACAGGAGATCAGATCTGGGTTCAAATGTGAACTCGGACCTTTCCTAGCTGTGTGACCCTGGGCAAGTCACTTAACCCCAACTGCCTAGCCCTTACTGCTCTTCTGCCTTGGAAGCTAAACTTCTTATGGATTTCAAAATGGAACATGAGGGCTTTAAAAAAATAATAATTAAATTTAAATTTTATTTATTGAATATCATATATTTTTATTAATTAATATAATTATAATATATGTAAAGTAAATAATTTACTCTATTAATTTAATTTGTTATATATTATGCTATGTTGCTAGATTATATTCTATTGATTCTATTTATTATATGATATTATATTATCATATTATATTATATTACATATTATATTATACAAATTATATTAAATTATGTTGTGCTGTATTGTATATTTATTAATTGAATAAATTAAAACAATTTACTTTAAATAAGTTTAAAAATCATTCATTAAAAAGCCAAACAGAAGAGTTTGCATTTTAGCTTTGAAGCAAGAGGAAATCACTCTAGACTCTTGATGAAGGGAATGGGAGGATCAGGCTTGTTTATACAAAAACATGGAAGATGGAGGAATTAGAGAGGGCAGTAGCAGAATTCAGGAAACTGAGGATTGAACACAATATATGATGGATCAGTCTGCCACTGGAAGAAATGGAGGGCACAGAGAAACAGAGTATACTCCACTTGGGTGAGGGACTCAGTCAGCTGTGTGCTTCAGGCTTGTCTAGTGGTCAAATGGATGATGGCTTGGAGAGAGGAGACTGGAGGCAGGACACCCAGATAGAGAGGCCTGACTATTCCTACAGCCCAGGCCAGAGGTGAGCTCCAGCTGAATTGCAAGCTTCTTGAGGGCCAGGATTGCATCTTTCATATCCCCAGTCCCAGGAGAAGAGTTTTGGTCAAGACCTGATGATGGATGGCTCCTGTTCTTTTAGAAATGGAGATGCCTGATGGTACTTGTTGACTGTGGACTGTTTGAAGTGTGTGAAGGTAAATCTTTTCCATTTGGACCTTTCATTTCCAGATCAAAGTGCCTGGAGTTGGAATATTCTCTCAGCCTGCTCATAACAATTGCTTCTTCTAGAATGTTCCACTTCAATAAAGGAGCCTGGCTCAGTTCAAGTGCCTCCTTTTACAAGAAGCCTTTCCTGATCCCCACTATCAATGCCCTTTCCTTCACCTGAGATTACTGTGCATTTATGGTTCACCTACTTTATTGCTATTTATCCAGGTCAATATTGTTTGCACACATTGTAGAATATAAGCTCCCTGAGGGCAGACTCTTTTTCATTTTTGTATTTGCATCTCTAGCTCTTAAGCACAGTGCCTGGCACATGGTCAGTGCTTAAGAAATGCTTATCAAATTAAATTAAACCAAATCAGATGTGGAAAAAAATCAGGAAATGAGTCAAAATACACTAGTATCTATCTGTTCTTTCTCTTCTATCTCCAGGTGAATAGGATATTTATATAACCAAAGGGTATTTTTTTACAAGAAATAAATGTTACGCTGTAACTTCTGCCATAAAGCTAATAAGGGGAGTTAATTAGGACACTAAAATCTATTTCTGAGTAATTACCTGAAAGGAAAGCAAATGTCCAGGAAACCAGGGAACAGAACTCCAATAATAAAACAAGCTCGGGGAACAGATTTCCTCTAGGCATAGGAATAATTAAAATTTAGCAATGGGAGCATGATGCCCCAATGTCTCTCCACGTGCTCTCTCCCCCCTGTGCCATAAATCAGCACATTAGAGTGTGAGGGCCTTGGCAGTGCGAGAGTCAGGCTGAAAATGTTTCATCAAAACATTTCTGGGAAATGAAGGAGGAACTTCATGGCCACCCTGGTTTTCTGGTGCTAAGGAAGATAACTAGAAGCCTCAAGCTCTCTCTCTCTCTCTCTCTCTCTCTCTCTCTCTCTCTCTCTCTCTCTCTCTCTCTCTCTGCTCTGTTTTTGTCAATTTTTTTCTCTCTTCTCTCTCTCTGAATCTCTCTTCTCAATCTCTCTGTCTCTTTTCTCTCCCTTTCTGCCTCGCTTTTCTCTCTGGTTCTCTTTCTCTCTTCTCTCTGGCTCTCTTCCATTCCATTCTTCTCCCCTCAAGTAGTTCTTTATTCATACAGATCTAAGTGTGTTGAGGATGTTCATTTAAAGCGTGTTGTAACTGATGCCCCTGTCCAGACACCTCTTGGAGAACAGAATCTAAATCTCTTAGTTCTTTTTTAAGAGCATTCAGTTTTGATTCCTGCAGTCACCAAGCTAATAATAAGCATTTATATGTAGAATACTTATTTCAGACAGTAATGAATTAGACCTTGATTTCACTCTGGTAGAGACTCCATTGGGATTACTCCTAGTTGTTGTTGTTGGTACTTCATTTTTTAAGAGGACCAGAATATAGTCATCCCTTGCTATATCACAGTTCATTTATCATGTGACTTCATTGTATTGAGGGTTTTTTAGGGAAAAAAATCTAATTCTGTATTGAAGAGTTTTTGTTATACTGCAGGATTTTGCAGATGAATACCATACTGTACACAATGGAAATGCAGTATGCCACTACTATTTGTGTAAGTTTGCTGACATGAAATTGTATATAGCACAGTATTGACTGATGGAATGAAAGGAGACCAGCCACATCTGTATCCTAGGCACTGATTGGCTCAGTGTTTATAAGAGAGTGGAAAAGGCTAATAAGAATGTGGAAAAGATTTATAGGAGGGTGGGATGGGTTTATAAAGCCTTAAATATATATGTATATATTTATATCATAAATTATATTATATATATATATATAAATAATAAAATAAATATAACACTATTACTTTGCAGATTTTCACCTATCACAGGGGCCTCTGGAATGTAACTCCCATGATAGTGAGAGATCACTGTACTCCTAGTAGGACCACAATATAAGTAATTTCCTTTCACAATCCCCACATGAATCATTTTACATAATTATCTTGTATCTCTGAAGATCTTCTAGCTAAGAGTGCATACAATATTCAATAGTTAGAGATAAGAAGGAAGTAATGAGAGAGAGAGAGACAGAGAGAGACAGAGAGAGACAGAGAGAGAGCACAAACCAATGTTTGCTAGGCTCATTGACAATAAGTCAATTAGAGGGGCAATCCCCTGTGGCATACAAGTTTACATTCAGTGCATAGTTGCCAATTAAAGCTTTGAGCTCTCTGTTCATTCTTTCAACTTGGCCTGAGCTCTGGAGATGATATGATACATGGAATTTGAGAGTTATACCCAAACAGGAATAAACCTGAGATAAAACCAAATGGTAAAATGTCTTCCCCTGTCCAAATCAACACATGCAGGCAGGCCAAAGAGAGGAATAATCTCTTTTAAGAGCATCTTGGCAACAAAAGCTGCTATGGCTCAGGCAGTAGGAAATGCTTCTGGCCATCTGGTCAGCTGATCTACTATGACTAGAGGAAATTTATAATGTCCAGCTTTTGGCACTGTAATAAAATTTATTTGCAGGTGTTCAAACGGTGTGTAAATCAAAGGGCACCCACCAAATGCTTTGCTATGAAAGGCGTGTTGTGTTATATGCTTGGGAGGTAGGGCAGGCTGCACACTTTAGAGGCTATAGTGGTTATTCCAGGGACTATCCATATTCTTTTAAAAGAGTCTACAATGCCTTGGATGCCAAAGCAACCGTTTTTAGTCATGGATTGGCATATTTGGCGATAAAAATTTCTAGGGAGCAGGAGTTTTCTTCAGATGACACCAATAATCCATTAATCTGTTTAGCCTTAATTTTTGCTTCCATTTTCCCACTTCTTTTTCTTTATAGGAAAGTGATCAATCTGATTCATTATTTGTTTTTAAAGTTAAAATTAATTCAGATCCTTCTATGGCTGCTAGCTTTGCAGTGGTATCTGCTCAGTCATTTCCCCTATAGTCACATCCTTCTGGACAAGTCCAGAGGAAGGTCCAGGTGCTACATCCCTTTGTGTTAATAGCTTCTGTCTTTCTGGGAACAGATACTACTCTCTTGACCTATTTTTGTTTGCCGGTTGTTTCAGTCATGTCCGACTCTTAGTGACCCCATTTGGGGATTCCTTGGCAAAAGTTTTTCTCCCACTTTTGACCTACCAAAGATACTATTTCACTGAGAGTTCTCCAGCTCCCCTACCTTGTCCTTCAGGAGATTTCTGCTAATTTTTCTAGCTTTGTCATAACCTAAGACCGCTCCCCTTTGCTTAATCTGTCATCCCCTAGGGACTTGTCTGTCTCTTCTTCTCATTGCTTCTCCACCATCTTTGACACCTATTGTGTTACCTGGCTTAGCTAAAGTAACTCCTTGTTGCTTGTCCAGAGGTCACCTCTACCTCTGCCCACCAATGTACTGAGATTCCTTCTTTTTTTCTTTATTCTTCAGACCAGAAACAATGTGCCAGAGGACTCATAGCTCTAAAACTCAACCCCTAGAGTCCACTGTTTTGATTGGTGAGGGCTTCAGTGGCTAGGTCATTTGTACCTACTCTGGCCATCTTCTCTTCATTTGCCTTGATACAGTGCAGCAGACCAAAAATAATCTGGTCTGCTATCCCATCCATCCCTTCTCCCTTTCACCTCTGGAGTCATGATCAAGCCAATACTTCCATTGCTACTGTAAAGAATGTGTCAATCTTTTCTCCTATGGCTCCACTCACTATTTCTGTCACTTTACAAAGCAAACTATGGGAGCATTTTGGTCCTTGACCACACACACACACACACACAGATATACATATATATCCATATGTGTGTGTTGGTATGTGTGTGTTTAGATAGATAGTCTCTCCCTCTTAGAATATAAACTTCTTGAGGGCAGAGGCTTATCTTGACTTTTGTATTTAATAAATGTTTTCCATTTCATCAGTCTGTTAGCAAGTCACTTATCCAGTCTTTCTTTGGGTCATATGCTCCAGGCCCAGACAATTATGGAGAAATGGTTCCCTTTCCTATCAGCTCCCATGGTCTCTTTTCCCTCTCCCTCACCTTTTTCAAAAGAGATAAGGGAAAAGGGAAAAGATAGACAAGTCAACTCAATGAATAATGTTGTACTTGGAGTCAGGAAGACCCAAATTTGAATCTCACCTCAGACGTTGACTGTGGGACCCAATTGCAAGTTGCTTGACTCTTTTTGGACCCGAGTTTCTTCATCTGTAAAGTGAGAGTTGGGACTTGAGGACCTAAAAGGCCTCTTCCAAGTCTACATCAGTGATCCTCTGAAGGCCAAGACAATTGCTGCCATCTCTCACACATGCAAGTTATGTAATGTGCATTTTGGGGACTAATATTTAAATGCATAGAATGAAGAGCATGGCCAACAGTTGGCAAAGGGATATATTTGGCAAAGCTAGAAAAGTTGACAGAAATCTCCCAAAGGGCAAGGTAGAAGAGCTAGAAAACTCCTAATGAAAAAGTATACTTGGTAGGTCAAAAGTGGGAGAATAACCTTTGCCAAGAAAACCCCACGTTAGCAAAGCAATGAAGGGGATGAGCAATAAATTTTCAAGGAAACAACATTGGATGTGAAATCACAACACTTGGCTCTCAGATCAAGTCTCTGTCACTTACTAGGTATGTGACCTTGGGCTAGTCATTTAATCCCTCTGGGCCTTAGTTTCCCCATTTGCAAAGTGAAAATCTTTGACCAGATGATTTCTATGATTCCTTTCAGATCTAAGTTTATGACCTTATCACGGACCTGGCCATAGAATTAGGTGGCATTCTATTCACATGGAGGTGAAACTGTCTAGAAATGGGGATTCCAAAGACTCCTTGGGCTGACCAGAACACCATCTCTGGAATGATGGCCAGTTGCTTCCTACTTTTCTTCTCACTTTAGTAAATCAGTCTTTTTCTAGATCTCTTTGACCAGTCTGGTCTCAGATTAGATCTACCCAGGTCACTAGGTAGAGGATGATGTATGAGAGGGTTATTTTCTCTATTCTCTATATTCCTGGTTGAGCCCAGAACCTTCCACACAACACAACAATGAGCTAAGTCCATTCAAGCAGAAATTCCATAACTACAGTAGTGTGTTTTTGCTGAGATGGATGTGGGCTAATGGCTTCTCCCCTGGAGAACCATTTGAAAAATAAGCCCTGGGCCTGTAATACCTTTGTTGAGAGTTGTGGAACCCTGGGAACCTGTGACATTATTGTAGAGACCTGAGTGATGGAGTCCAGAAGACTTGAGTTCAAATCCTCATTAGACACTTATTAGCTGATTCTGGGAAAGTTATGTAATGTCTCTGCCTCAGTTTCTTCATCTGTAAAAAAATGGAGATAATAGCACTTGTCTCCAAGGGTTGTTGTGAGTATAAAACAAAAAAAAATTGTAAAATCCTTTATAAGCCTTAAAGTACTACATAAATGCTATCTATTATTATTATCTATAAATAAACAAATAAAGGATAATAGATTTAGAGCTGGAAAAGACCTTAGAGGTCATATGACCCAAGTCCTTCATTTTGTAGATAAAGAAGGCTCATTGAGGTAAGTGGCTTGCCCCAGGTACATAGGAAGTGACAGAGCCAGGATTGGAACCCAGATTTTCTGACTCGCAGGTCAGGGTATCACAGTGCTTCTCTTTAATTAAATAAATAATATAAATCCAAGTAGATATACTGTTTTTCAAAATGATGTAAAACACAAGCCTAGCATAGTGTGGCTCATGGACCTCTCCAAATCAGTAAAGTCTGGGTTTCCTCCCTCTAACACCTTGGACAGCTCATTTATTTGTTCTTGCATCCACCCCACTTCCATCACAGGCAGTTTCTAAGACTATAAATATCCAGTGAGTTCCAACAGTGGAGTTCCCTCACAAGAAATACAGATACTCTTGTGACTAATAAAATACACTATCCCTTAAAAGTATTACTGATTTCATAGGGAGAGGAGTAAAAGATATGGAGGAGCCTTTTGATTTCATCAGTTTAGGGAACTCCCAAATAGGGAAATTCTTTCTACTAATGCATGTTGTCTTCCCCTCTGCAGTCCAGTCTGAACTCAGATTCAACTTTAATCATCCTGAATTATTCACGTACAACTACTATCATGCAATGGTCCCCACCCTTTAAAAGGTGAAGAGTAATTTATCATTCAGTCCTTTTTAGTTGTGCCTGACTCTCTATGACCTCATTTATGGTTTTCTTGGCAGAGATGGATGGAGTGTCATTTCCTTCTCCAGGTCATTTTACAGATGAGGAAACTGAAGCCAACAGGGTTAAAAGTTTTGTCAAGGGTCACAGCTAGTAAGTGTCTGAGGCTAGATTTGAACTTAGGAAAGATGAGTCTTCTTGGTACCATGCCTAGCATGGTAACCACTATAATACCTAGCTACTCAACAAATAATGATAGCTAGCTTTTAGAGAGTCTCTCTAATGAGCCAGACACCATGCTAAATATTTTGAAAATATTATCTCTATCTCATTTGATTCTTACAAGAATCTAGGAAGTAGATGCCTTTGTTATCCTCATTTAACAGTTGAAGGAACTGAGGCAGATGGACATTAAATGACTTGCCTAGGATCTCACAGCTATTAAGCATCATAGGATGAATTTGAACCCAAGTCTTCCTTAATCTAAGCTCAGCACTCTATCCACTGTGCCACCTAGCTGTCTGAGAGAAGCAGAGTGATTAGTGAACAGATTTAGTGGGTTGGATTTGGAATTAGGAAGACCTGGGTTCAAAATCAGACTGACTAGCCCTCTGCTTAAAGGCAAATCACTCCCGCACTTGCTTCTCAAGAGTGATGATAGTTTCATTTTTTTTTGTCTTTGTATCCCCAATGCCTGGTACAGATTAAGCACTTAATAAATGCTTGTTGTCTAACTGTCCATCTGGCACATAATGGGTGCCTAATAAATGTTTGCTGATCGAATGATTAATTTCCATTCACTTCACTTTCAAACCCTATAAAACAGTAATACCTGCTCTCCTTACCTGGCAGGGCTCTTTTGAGGTCCAAATGAGACATCTGTCAGGTACTCTGCAAACCTTAAAGCATTTTATAAATGTCACCTGGTATTAACCATCCAAAACCAATTTTCTTGCCTGTTTAATCTATTTTGTTTTACAGAGTATATCTGTGCTAGAGGCAAGAGAATAGCATTCATGGTTAAATAAGCTCCCAGTGGGGAAAGAGCTATCTTATGATGGGAGGGGGAGGAAAGAAGAGGGAAGCAGCCCTCAATGACAATATGAGGAAGATCTCTTCCAGGCTAGGTCTTTTGAAGATCAGATTTCCATATTTATTTGCCCTCAACCTTGGAAAGAGAAATCAATTATATACCCAAGTAGCCACATAGCAATCCTTCAAATCTGACTTTCCCAAGAGTTCCTAATATCAAGGGATGATATATTAAGGGCAATGGACTTCAGAGGTTCAATCCCCTCATTTCTACATGAGGAATCTGAAGATTAGCCCCAGGTCACAGAGTTGGTAAACATCAGGGTCTAAATTATACTTTGACTCTAGAACAAGGGTCCTTGATCTGGAGCCCATGAATTTGTTTATTCAAAACATTTTGGTAACTATATGTCAGTATAATTGATTTCTTTCATAATGCTGTTTTATTCATTTAAAAAGATGATTCTGTAAAGGAGCCCAGAGGTTTCACATGACTTATCCTAGCACCCACAGCATCCACCTGATCACAAAAAAACAGAAAGGTCAATAACCTACATTCTAGGACCCATGCTCTCCTTTGCTCAGGATTTCAAGATGGCGTCTCTAGCATCAGAAGACCAATGTAGTTAAACTCTAAGAACTCTTGGCCTTATATTACCTATTGACAGTTCAAAATGAAAATGACTCAATGGGCTGCATCCCATCTCAGAAGGAAGAGTGCCAAGGCTTTGGGCTTTGGAGAACAAGAACAGCACGCTTTCAAAGTTCTACACAAAGGGAACATTTCAGAAGCTTCATTAATTGTTAAAATCTCAAGCCTGCCAACCCTTTGGGGACAGTGAGAGAGCCTGCAGTAATTACTTAGAAATTGGCACAGTGAAATTATGATGAGATCCTCGATAGTATACGTGGAGATACAGCAGCAAAAGGAAAACACAGATATTAGGCTGCCACAAAAGAAAAGTTGGAGGGAAAACTTTTGAGAGAGCTGACTCATTCTTTCTCAAAGATATGTTAGGCAAATGCAAGCAATATTCACTTTTGGGATGCTGCGAGCTAAGAATCTCAATAATTTAGGGAAGGCCGGGTGGAGGCTGAAGAACCAGCTTAGTACAATGGAAAGAATGCTTTATCTTGTACATGTTCTTTCCCAAATAGGATGTAGGCTCAAGGGCAGGGGCTGTTTTGTGCCCAGCCTGCCCAATCAGTTCTCACTGATCATTGAATTAGTTTATATTTGGAGTCAGAGGAATTAGGTTCAAATTTTGACATTGTTCAACTTTCCCCTGGGGTGACCCTAGATAAGTTGCTTCTTTCTAGTACTCTATCTGTCCCTCTGAAAAATGAAAAAAATTGGACTAGGTGACCTCCCAGGTCTCGTCCAATCCCAAGAGTGCCAAACGGGTGCATCATTCTCTCTCTCTCTTTCCCAAATGATTTTCAGTCTTCTTACTGAACCCAGAAAGGCTGGCTCAGTGTAGTTAGCTATTCCATTAAATATGTGTTGACTCATGTGTGCCAGGGAAAATGTGAGTGACGCCAGTGCAACCGGGCTTAAAACATCATGTTCCCATGTTTCGACCTCAGCCTGAAGAGCTCCTCCCAGTTATTTTTCTGACATCTATAACCATTTGCCTCATGACTCAGCCTTCTCTGCAGCTGAAAACATTTTGCAAAGACTGGGAATTTGATGCAAACAATTCCCAGTGGGCTCCACCAAAACTCTTGCCTTCCAGTTGTTTGCCTTTATTTGACCAAAAAGCAAAAACAATATTTCTCCCAACTCATGTTTTCATTCAGGGTGACTTCATCAGCTGGGGAAAGACTGAAGATTAGGGCAAGAGTTCATTCATTTTTGTCTTTACATCCCCTACTTGTCTTCTGGCAGTGTGCCTGTCCTCTAAACCTTTGAACAGCAGAGATATGGAAGGCTACCATGAGAAACAGTGGAGTAAGGACTAGATTCTGGTCATCCAAAGACTTGAGTTCTAATTCTAGTTCTGCCACTAAATTTCTGTGTGTTAAGTAAAGTCGTCTCTTATGTTCCTTATCTCTAAAATGAAGTGATTGGGCAAGACTATCTCTCAACTCTAGGATCACTTCAGCCTCTGTTCTACATTCAATTTCTTATTTTCATTCCCTCGAAGTGGCAGTTAACCCATTCAGTATTCATGTTGTGACTCAGTCTTGGTGCCTCTCATGGCCTAATATCATATATGAGGCAATCAGTTTCCCATGAAGAGAAAAACAGATGCCCGAAGTGGCAAGAGAGAAGAGAGAAGATGCAGAGGGCACACCTGCAGGGTCAGTCTCTCTGGGTTAGATTGGTCTAGAAAGTTAGCAGCTGGCATCTCTGTAAGCCTTCAGGCTTCCAGAGTGCTTCCTCACAATGACCCAGGCAAGGTGGGCAGTGCAAGGTGTGGTTGCCCCTATTTCCTGATGGAGAAACTGAGACCAAGAGGTTAGTGACTGACTCTGAGCCACACAATAAGTTATTGACAAATTGAGGACCGAAACCCAAGTCATTATTCTAATGCCAGGACTTATTCTGTTGCCCTTGAAGCACTTGGTAAACACTCCTAACATAAATAATGCTGATAATAATAATAATAATAATAATGCCAACTGAAAAGAGTTTTAAGACTTTCACGGCATTTTCCTTTGGGTGATTCTGTGAGATGGGCACTTTAAGGCTTATTCTCTCCATTTTCTAGGTGCAGAAATTGAGCTTTGGAGAAGTTGTGGACCTTGTCCTGAGGAAGGAGGGGAGGCCAGGTCTCCTGACCTTGAGCCTGATCATCTGGCTCTGGCCCATTTCATGCTGCCTCTCATACAAACAGAGAGTTACAAATTGAAATTTTAAAATGCTTCATGATTAGGGATAGAGACTGGACTTGTGGTTTCACTGGGATAGGGAACTTCTAAGTGAGGAAACTCCCTCTACAATGCAGGTTTGTAACTTTTTTGGAACTTAGATTCTTAGAGAGTTATCTAGAGCAGAGAGATACCAAATTCATTGCAAAAGTCCTGGGGATCAGATTAAAATAAAACTGGGAAATGTTTAATAAAATATAAATGTGTAAGAGGGGGCAGATAGGTGGCTCAGCAGATTGAGAGCCAGGTCTAGGGACAGGAGGTCCTAGGTTCAAATCTGGCCTCAGACCTGTCCTAGCAGTGTGATCCTGGGTAAGTCACTTAACCCCCAATACCTAACCCTTACTGATTTTCTGCCTTAGAACCAATATACAGCATTGATTCTAAGAGGAAAGTAAGGTTTTTTAAAAATATAACACGACATAGATAATGTCGATTTGTGACTTTTTAAGTCAGCCAGCAGGGATATTTCTACTTGAGTTTGGCATCACTAGAGATAAAGTTAGCTAATCCTTCCCCAAAATTCCCCAGTCAGATTTTTCTTCCCCCAGACAAGATCTGAACTCAAGTTTTCTCTTCACTGTGCCAAACTATTTCTGAAAATGCTTTAACTTTGACCAGCCCTTATGAATGCAAGCACCTCTTGTGAAACAGACAAGGTGTTTCCAAAATATCTGCCATTTTGTTACTAACAAAACAGAAGCAGAACCTCAGAATTGGAAGGGACTTCAGAGGGATCTTGTCCAACCTGTACTTGAATAGGAATCTAAACAGAATGACAGGCTGCCAATCTATCCATCCTATGCTTGAATTCCTTCAGTGGAAGAGGAAGGGAATAGGTAGAGGAAGACCCACTCTCTGGCCCCCAGGCTTCCCAGTGCACTCTGGGACAGCTCCAATTATTTAGGGAGTTCTTTTTTTTTTCCCTTCCTGATAGAAAGCCAAAACTGACCTCTTTGCATTCTCCTTCTGAGGGACCATCTGGGGCAGGTAGAACTCATTGTAACCCTCTTCCATAAGGCAACTCTTCAGGTTCTTGAAAATAAATATGTTTATTCCCCCCACCCCAACCTCTGACTTCTTTCTTAGTCTTCTCTTCTCTAGACTAAACATCCTTTGTTCCTTTACTCAAGCACCATGACTTGCTCAGGGTCACACAGTTACTTTATGGCAAAGTCAAGGTTGAAGCCATTTCTCTTGCCTCGCTTCTCAGTGGAGGAAAATGCTCTTGAACTTCCACAGGGCTATGACATTTAGAAACAGATCAACCATCCAGTGAGGATGATTCAAAGATACCATCACATCCCTAATCAGCCACTGCTGGCTGGGCAGTGATCCCAGACCAAGGGAAGAGCTATGAGCTTTGATCTGAAGGCAATGACAAGGACTCATTGGGACAGGATCAATAGATGATTATATGAGCTACTTAACCCCTGTGGGCAGTAGCCTGCTCCTGAAAGCCCTTGATTGTCATATGGCAGGGAGACATTAAAACTAGCAACTTAATGGGAATGCGAACTGTGACAACATGACACAGAAAGGATTTTTTAAAATCCCTTACCTTCTATCTTAGAATCAACACTATGTATTGGTTCCAAGGCAGAAGAGCAATAGGGCTTAAGCAATGAAAGTTAAGTGACTTACCCAGGGTCACATAGCTATAGGAAATGACTGAGGAAAGATTTTAATCTGGGACCTCTCCTCTCCATGACCGACTCTCACTGAATCATCTAGCTATCTCCAGAAAGGATTTTTAAAAGAGGATTCCCCAGTTGATGCCCACCTACAAAACCAAAATTCTACAATTTCTTTTATTATGTTTTTGGTTTTTTTTGACCAGTCCTAAGATTTCATGAGGGTAGACAGTTTTTTTTTTAAACCCTTACCTTCTGTCTTGGAGTCAATACCATGTATTGGCTCCAAGGCAGAAGAGTGGTAAGGGTAGGCAATGGGGGTCAAGTGATTTGCCCAGGGTCACACAGACACTTTATTTTTAAAGTGTCTGAGGCCAGATTTGAACCTAGGACCTCCCATCTCTAGGCCTGGCTCTCAATCCACTGAGCTACACAGCTGCCCCCAAGGGTAGACAGTTTTTAGGAAGAACATTTCCTATCCACCTTAGAGCAGAACCTGTGCTACATCCTATGGTCTTAGAGAGTCGCCCAGAGGCAAAAATGCTCTTAAACTTTCACTTGGAAACAGATCAACCTCTTAGTGCAGAGGTTATGGGACTTGCCCAGGAACACACAGAGAATATGTGTCAGAGCCAGGAATTGATCTCAAGTATTCTCCACTCAGAAGCCAGTTCTCTTATTTTTATGTAACTTTTCCCCTTATGAGTGCCCTTAAATCAGTGCTAGTTCCCAGTGAAAGTATCCTAAACTTCATCTTCCACATCATCATGGATAACCCATCTTCCTGCCATTTAGGGTCAGATGATCACAGTCTCCAAGCAAGATATTTTGAGAAAGGTTCTCTCTCCTTACATTGTTCCCCAGAGCCACTACTCAGAATTCTTGCCCTGGACAAAAGCAGTTAAGGCAGAGTATTCAGGAGGACAAAGCTATGAGGAACAGAGTGTAACTCCCACCTAGAAAGGGGGCAGATCATCCCATAGAGTCTGTCTCTCACCCCAGCTGGTCCTGAAGGCAAGTCAGTCAAGCATTGATTTAATCCTCACTATGTTCGAGGCACCATGCCAAGACCTAGAGATACAAAGAAAGGCAAAGATACAATCTCTGCCCTCAAGGAGTTTACATCATAATAACTCAACATGGAACAGGGACATCATACTGATGAAAACCTGAGAAGGAAGAGGTGTAGGCAAGGTGGGGCTAGCTATACCAAATGGCAGCACAGGACAGTAGAGTATCCAGGCAAGGCATGGGAACAGAAGTTACTAAAGAGAACAAACATAACATACTCCCTTTCAGATGCTGGTCCCTAGGACAATACCTGTTTACCATATACTAGTTAGGATTCTGTTCTACCAGTTCCCTCTCTCTCTATTACTGGATTTACTTCCTTCAGTGAGACCTCTGCTTTGGGTCCTATAAGCCTAACAATATTTTTAGGTTCTGCATTGGCTTGATTTCTCTTTCTACTCTCTCAGAGGATGGCTCACTTTAGTTAGAAGTTTGGAAATGTTTTCTTTCATGGAAAGAGTGCTGTATTAGGAGCCAGAGGACCTGGGTTTGAGTCATAGATCTACTCTTACTACTTGGGGAAATCATCTGCTTCTTTAGGCTTTGACATCGTCACCATCATTGCTGACTCCCTTTCAATATAAAGACCAAAGATTTTTGTCAAAAAATGTTGTAATCTCTCACTCCATATAATAGCATGCTTCATATGAATAGAAGTTGTTTCATTCTGTATCTATAACACACAGCAAACTGCCTGTGACATAGAAGGTGCTTAATAAATGTTTATTGAATGATTATTCACACACTCATGCCTCTCCTCCAATTATTTTGTTTTTGTTCTCTACATATTTTGTTTTTATTTGTACATATACATATTATCTCCCTCAATAGAATGTAAACTCCTAGAGGGCAGAGATACTTTCATGTTGATCTTTGTGTCTTCAGCACCTAGGACAGTGATTGACTGGCTAGGAGACATTGTTGAAGTCAGTATGTGATAACAATACAGTCATTTGGGGTTTTAATGAATTTGTAATTTATTCTGCAACAACATTTACAAACATTTGGAAAATAGTGATATGTGGTTGTGTTAGACACATTCAGCCTACAGAAGGATTATTTGATTGTTTAATACAATGAGTCACACTCTTGATTTTGTTGGAACTAAATAAAGATCAAAATGACAATGCATTTATCTACTTATGAGCCCTTTCTAATAACTGCATTCCTTCAGAAGTGGTCCTCATCCAAAAAAACTGGGAAACTCTTGTCCAAATAATCATAAGACCATGAATTAACACTTATAAGACACCTTAGAAGTTATCTACTTTAAAACACCCATTTAACAAGTGAAGGTACTGAGACCAGAGAAGTGAAGTCAATTGTACAATAGCAAACAGCTAGTAAATGGCAAAGGCAGAATTTGAAACCAGGTCCTGTGACTCCAAATTCCATTATTTTTTCCATTTTACTAAGCTATTCTCTTTCCTTTCCTGTCCAAAACCCCATAATTCTATAAATCAAACCAGAGTAGGAGAAGGAGGGTGATATGGTCTGGAGAAGAGATTTGAAGAAGAGATATCAAGATCTGAAACCCTGGAGTTAGTCATCAACAAAGCTCCAGGTGAAAATTTAGAAATGGAAGAATCCTAGAACCAAGCAAGGTCTGATGAAGTTGAGGGGTGGGGAGAGGCAGAATCTATTTCAAGTATCTGAAGGGTTATGCTAGTATGACAGATTAGGTGGTTTCTACTTGGCCCCAGAGGGCAGAATTAGGAGTTTCAAAGGAGTCACATAGAAAAAAATGTCATTTATTATCTGTAGGACAACCCTTCAGAAATATACAGGTAGCTATTATGTCCCTCCTGGGTCTCCTCTTTCTCTGGCTATTCTCATCAATGTCCTTCCCAAATTCAGGTGTCCAAAGATGGGTAAAATACTGCAGAAAAGGTCTGACTCAGGCAGAGTGCAATGGAGCTCTCAGCTTGCTATTCCTGGAATCTATGCTCCAATTAATACATTCCAAGATCAAATTAGCTTTTTTGGCTGTCACATCACCTCAGTGATTCCTACTGAGCTTGTAATGCTCTAACCACACCCCCCAGATAATTTTCAAAGAAACTGCTATATAATGTACCTCCCATATGATCTTGTGAAGTAATGTTTTTTTAAACCCAAGATTGGACTTAACATTTATATATTTTAAATATTAGGTGGGCAGCTAGGTGGTGTAGTGGATAGAGTGCAGGGCCTGAAGTCAGAAAAACTCATCTTTCCCATTTCAAATCTGGCCTCAGACATATACTAGCTGTGTGACCCTGGGCAAGTAATTTCATATAGTTTGCCTCAGTTTCTTCATGTGTAAAATAACCTGGAGAAGGAAATTACAAACTATTTCAGTATCTTTGTTGAGAAAACCCTAAATGAAGATCAAAAAGAATAGGTCTCAACTGAAAGGAATGAACAACAACAAAATATTAGATGGAAAGAGTTCTAGACTGCTAAGAATTCAGTCAAATTCAGTCTGAATACATGTTCCTTGGTTGATTGTTCACTTGCTCACGCTTCCCCTCTAATTATTTTGTTTTTATTTTTCTATATATTTTGTTTTTATTTGTATGTATACATATTATCTCCCCAATAGAATGTAAGTTCCTTTAGGGGAGAAAAAGATCCTTTTCTTTTGATCTTTGTATCTTCAGCACCTAAGACACTGTTCAACTAATTAGGAATCATTAATGGAGTCAATGCATGACTTACTAGTTTTATGACCCTAGGCAGATCACTCAGCCTCTCTCTGCCTTAGTTTCTTCATCTGTAAAATGAAGGTTAAAAATAGCACCTACCTCTCAAAAGTTTGAGGACAGAATGAGATACTGTTTATACAGTCCTTTCAAAAACACATTTAGCCCAACGTGCAGTCGGTCAAGATCTTTTCAGATCCTGACTCTGTTATCAAGTGTGCTCCTGCCCAGCTTTGTGTCATCTGCAAATGCGATGGACAGCCCATGCCATCAGCCACCTATGCAGTTTCCCAAAGAACTGAGGATATTTTAAACATGATAGGCATTGAAACCTTTCATGCCTACTTTCCTCCTCTGTAAACTGGAGATAATAATACCAACACTATTTACCTCACTGGATTGTCATGAAGAAAATTCTCTGTAAGCTTGAAAGTGGCACAGAGATGTAAGCTATCATCATTTTTAAAAGACTAGTCAAATTAGTCTAACTATCATGAAAAATAAGATTTGGAAAGATTTTATGAAAAAGAAGATCAGAGAATGTTTTATTCTTTTGTCAACTGAAGGGGAGTACATAGTTGTTCTCAAAGGTATCATTTGGCTAAAAAAATTCTGTGGCTTATAGAACTATGGCAAAAATACCACTAAATATCAAATCAGTTCGCTTTCAGTCCATTTTCAGGAGAAAATGGCAGTTTGGTGCACTGATGAGAATACGGTCAGAAAGCTAGAATTCTCTGAAGTTCTATGAACTGTGTGAAATTAATACAAAATGCAACCCCTTACCCACAGATTCATATTGGGTCAGGATGCCAGTGAATCATGTGTCTAGAGGGCCACATGGGTACTGGGAATCCTGATTTCTGGAAGGGGCTGGCAGAGATCCTCCTGTGACTGGTAAGGTGTCCAGAAGTCAGGCCTCAGGACCCAGCCTGAAGTTAAGACTGACCAATTACAGATGCAGAAGGAGTGAGATCATTGGTCTTATAAGAAAAGGTGTGGAGCAGTAGCAGGGTCTTTTTTATTCGGGACTCTCTCTCTCTGGCTGGGCATGAGACTTGTACCCTTCTGTGGAGCAGTTAATATGCTCCACTTAAACATCAGCTAAGAGTTGGAGCCAAGGAAGGCCAGAAGTTATTTTTTTTTTGTTATGGTGGCCTGGTGATCTTTCTCTCATTCTCTATCTCTAACTTTTATTGATAAATAATTATGAATTAATATACCAACTCCAAGGACTTTTAATCATTTTAGAACTATGATAAAAAAACCCTTCTATTTTGTCACTTTGAAAATAAATCAGAATTTTAAAATCTCAGAACTGGAAGGCCCCTCAAAGGCCACATTGTCAAATTTGTACCTATAGAAGAAATGGTCCTATTCCAAAATGGGTGGACTGTGATAAAGGCAGGGAATGATAGAAAATGTAGCTAAGACAGTTACTATCCACATGTAATTTATAATCCAACCCTGTACCAAAAAAAGCATTTTTAAGCACCGCTGCATGCTAGGTGCTGTGATAAGACAGAAATGAAATAATCTCTACTTAGAATCTAGTGCAAATGGGAAAAATATGCATACTGATATATATACATATATATACATACATATATATATATACATAGAGAGAGAGGCAGAGACAGAGACAAGGACAGAGAGAGAGAGAGAGAGAGAGAGAGAGAGAGAGAGAGAGAGAGAGAGAGAGAGAGAGAGAGAGAGGAGGGAGGGAAGGATGGAGGGAGACAGAGAAAGAACAGATATAAAGTCTAGTAAGGGATAAGACAAATACATATCTTTTCAGGGTTCTTAACCTAGGATCAATGAATATTTTTAGATATTTTGATAACTTCCTTTTAATATAATTGACTTCCTTTGTAATTGCATTTTATTCTATGCATTTAAAATCACTATTTTGAGAAAGCGTCCTGTATTTCTTTCTTTTTAAACTCTTACCTTTCTCTTGGAATCAATACTATGTATTGGTTCCAAGTCAGAAGAGCAGTAAGGGCTAGGCAATGGGGGTTAAGTGACTCACCCAGGGTCACACAGCTGGGAAGTGTCTGAGGCCAAATTTGAACCTTGGACCTCCCGTCTCTAGGCCTGGCTCTCAAACCACTGAACCACTCAACTGCCCCCAAGGGTCCTGTATTTCTAAAGGAGTTGGTGGTTTAAAAAAATTAAGAACCCCTGCTTTATGACACACAAAGAAATGAATGAATAAACCTTTATTAAGTACTTATTGTGTGCCAGAAACCATTCTGGGTACTGAGAATGCAAAGACAGTCCCTGCCTTAAGAAGGTCACATACTGAGATTATATGATTAGTGCATTAGAAATTGTGCCATAAAGTCAGCAGCATTTTTGTTAGTGTTTTTGAAACCTAATACTTCGAGGGTGTGGCTTACACTCACTTGGGTTGCTGATTCTCCACTATACCTGAGATACAAGGAAAGGCTCCCTGCTTTGGCTCTTGGAGGCTGGGCTGAAGTGCCGGGTCCCCTCTTGCTGTTCTTATCTCTGTGGTCATCCACAAGGTAAAGAGTGGTCCCAGCGCTCATTTGGGATTAAGTTATTAAAGGTTTTTCAGGTAAAGACCGAATCTCCTTAGGCATTTGGAAACTGGAGCAGCGGGTGGAGCCAGCCTGTCCCAGGCTCTGGACTGATAACTCACCCGGCACCAGGGACAGCGCCTGAGGACATTTCAAGGCCAAAGTCTAAAGAGATGGCTTTGCCATAATCCTGCCTAGAAAGTCACAGGATCATGGAATTTAGAGCTCAAGAGACCCAAGAAATCATTGAGTCCAACTATCTCAATTCTACAGTCTCAGAGACAGAAACCCAGATGGGGCACAGGGGCATGGCAAGTGCTTCTCAAATGCTTTGGTCTCGGGGGCTCTTTATACTTATAAACGCTATTGAGGATTCCCCCTCCCACCAAAGACTTGTTTATGTCTATCATTTATTTATCATGTTACAAATTAAAATATCTCAGTATTATTATAAAAACTGGCTTTGACCTCATGAATCCCCTGAAAGGGTCCTCAGGAGAACCTAAACCTTGCTGAGGTCCACTGGCAGAGATGACAGAGTGCTGGATTTGGGGCTGGGGGACCTGGGTTCCACTCTGACTTGATAACGCTGTGATCATGAGTATGCTGTGTCTTTCAGAGACTCTAATCTGTAAAATGGGGGGCTCTGTAGGATCAACTTCATAGGATTATTGTGAGCCCCAAATCAGAGAATGTAGGCCAAGTGATTTACAAACTTTCAGGGCATAAAATGCTATTAAGTGACCAACCATATGTCACATGGGTTGTAAGAAACAGAGGCATTCTGTGCTTTTCTATTTCATTAATGTCTACCATGAAGGTCAGTCAGAAGAGTTTAAATACCTACTATGTTCTAGTAGGGCAGCTAGATAGTGAAGTGAATAGAGTATTGGACCTGGAGCCAGCAAGACCCATTTTCCTGAGTTCAAATCCAGCCTCAGACACTTACTATTTGTGTGATTCTGGGCAAGTCACTTAACCCTGCAAGCCTCAGTTTCCTCATCTGTAAAATGAGCTGGATGAGGAAATGGCAAATCACTTCAGAATCTCTTCCAACAAATCCTTAAATGGAGTAATGACTTCATTCAGACATAACTAAAATGACTGAACAACAACAACAATATACTAGATGATCTTAGAAGTCCCTTCTAACTCTTGGGATTCTGAGGATCTTAGAGCTTGTTAGCAAGCAGGGCATAATTCTTAGAAAACAGCCTATGGGAGAGGTGTTCACTATTAATCTTAATTCCATTTTTCAAGCAAGGAGCCATAAGGATTAGCCATGAATCATTTCAAGGAGATTATATCTCCTTATAGAGCTCTTCCATGGCTGGATCTGGTCCCATGTTGCAAAAGTGCAATTTCAGGATGCATCTGTGTTTAGTTCTTCTAGGATGCCAATTTATTCCCATTTCCCTGCTGCACATCTGCCTAGAGCAATAACCAGATATTCTTTGCATCTGGAGAAAACAGCAGCTGGGCATCAGACATTTGGTTTGTCTACAACAGTAACCACATAGTCTCTTCACCAGCAGAAAAAACAATCGGGCACCAGGGAAAGTATCAGGTCAGTGTGACTATGGATGCAGTCATGTTGGGAGAGGGTAGGCCAGCCATTCACCCTTTTAGTGGACATGAAGGCAGACATGCAAAAGGGGGCACCACAGAGACAAGACCCCTGTGGGTGGCATATGTACTGAGTATCCATGACAATATTAGTTCCTATGGGGAGGATCTATGCCCTCTTCAAGAGGAAATAAACACCTCAAATGGTGGTACTCTGGGACAAAAGCCTACTCACTCTGCTGCTAGCAACAATAATAATACTACTGACATTATTATCATCAAATGAAGGTCTTATGATATAGAAAGAAAGCTTTTGATTGCACATCAGGCCCTGGGTTCAAATCCTAATACTAATACTTAGTACCTGTATGACATTCATAAATTTACTTCAATTCTCAGAGCCTCAGTTTCAATATCTGAAAAATGAAGGGGATGGAAGATTAAGGACATTTGGACATTCTCCTTTTCCAATCCTATGATCCTATGACTAAAAGTGAACTTAGAATCTTGGGCTAGAAATGTGGGAATGGACCCAACATTAGCCTTGGAGTTGGAAAACCTGGGTTGGAATTGTCATTCTGTGGTTCCCTGGGTGTATGACCTTGACAAGTCATTTGATCTCATAGACCTCAATCTTTTCATGAGGATCAAAGCACTTGACTTTCATTCTCAGAAGGGTCATTGCCAACACTCAATAACTTATAGGAAATACTTCAACACCACCAAGTACTCCCCAGATGCAAGTGATTCTGACTTCTATGCTATGGCTCTGGGGCAAGAGCTCTGGATGGGGAAGCCAAAGACCTGGGTTGGGGGGCCAACCCCAGCTCCACCATTTCCTTACATGTATAACTCTAGACAAGAAATTTAATACCTCTAGACATTCATTTCTTCCTCTGAAAAATAAGAGGATTGGACCACAAGACTGTTGAGGTCACTTCCACCCTTAGAGCTGTGACCATACAAGAGTTTCAGTAATACTGTACTATGATCATCTCTGAAGGACTTAGTTGTTCTCAGCAAGACAGTGATCCAAGATGATCCCAAAGGACTCATGATGAGAAACTCTCCTCCTCCAGAGAAAGAACTGATGGAGTCTGAATGCAGCTCAAAGCATACTTTTAAAAAAAATATTATTCTTGGTTTTTTGTTTCTTTGGGTCTTTGTCTTCTTCTGCAGCATACTACAGAAGCATGTCTTGCTTGACTGCACATGTATAAACTAGATCAAAGTGCTTACCATCTCAAGGAAGGGGGAAAGGATATAGTACTATTTTTTTAATAAAAGTTAAATTTTTCTGTTTGCATGTAAATACAGAGAAGAAAATAAAATAAAAATTAAATGTAAAAAACCCCCAAACTCCTGAGCTCAGACAATCCTCTAGCCTCGAACCGATTGGTTACAGAGATTACAGGTATATACCACTCTGGCTGATTGTTTTTTACAACACAGTAACATTCTCTTTTACATTCAAGTGTCACAATTTGTTTAGTCACTCCCCACAATCTATGAACATGTACTCTCACCCCCAATTTTTGCTCCCATAAAGAGTGCTACTAAAGGATTTTATTCCATGTGAAATTTTCTTTTTGCCATTGGACTTCCTTGCAGTATATACTCAGTAGTGGAGTTTCTGGATCAAAGTATATAAGCAGTTTAATAGCTTTTGTGGATAATTCCAAGTTGCATTCCAAAAAATTATTGCAATTCACAGATCTGCCAACAATGCATTAGTGTATACAGTTTCAAATGGAAGGCTGAGGAGCTTGTTTTTTTATCCTAGAGATATTAGAGAATGGCCAAAAACTTTTTAGTAGGGGAATAACATGGTCAGACATATTGTTTTAGGAAAGCAATTTGTGAGGTCCACGGTGTGTGCCTTCATGTGTGTGTGTGTGTGTGTGTGTGAGAGAGAGAGAGAGAGAGAGAGAGAGAGAGAGAGAGAGAGAGAGAGAGAGAGAGAGAGAGAGAGATGGAATAGAGAAGTGAGAGATGAGCAATCGGAGAATTGCACGAAATTCTTTCATTGGCCAAATATGGGACCTCTCCAGGGGATCATTTGTTCTACCATTATACCCCCCTCCCTTTTCTGAATGCAAAGAAAAGAGAAATTCTGGGGCAGATGGTGCCAGAGAGTGATTTATGATGAGATTCTGGACAATGGACAGGTCCCCATTTGCAACAATTTAGAACATAGTTAATACAGAATATTCCAAGACTGATTTTCACTGCACCAGACAAAGAAAGAGACTGGGGTAGAATTAGAGATATAATATCAATAACCACAATGATTGCTATAACAGTAGCAGCAGCCGACATTATACAGGGGATCCCCAAAAGTCTTAATGCACCAAATAAGAGGTAATCGATGTTTTGCAAAATAGTCCATATAGGGCATTGAAGCCATAAAACCACTTTTTGAATTTGGTATTGGAGCTATTCTCATTCCCTCTTTATTTTTTTATTTTTATTATTTTATTTTATTTATTTATTTCCCTCTATATTTAATTTAGCTGGGAGCCAGAGTAGTTCACTGTCTTGTCCATGGTCACAAAGCTCATAAGTGATTGGATCTTAGGTCTTTCTCATTCCAAGGCCAGTTCTCCCACTCCATTCACTATGCTGTCTCAAATACTAGCTTTTCTCAGGTCAAGTTTTCAATTGGTTAGGACAAAGAAAATCTAACAAAGAGCTCAAAAAACATTGTCAAGTAGACAACTAAATCAGAAAGAATATATGGGGTGGGGGCGGCCATGCCATAACACTGAAGTGAGGGGACTTGAATCTGAATCCTACTTCCTCCGATGAAAATGTTTTCCTCTGTCTGGTTCTGAAGCAACCTCTAAGATGCTTTCTAGGCTTGTGTTAGAGAAAACTATAGTTAAAGTAGTGTTTTGAGGAGCTGAATAGATTCTTTTTTAAAATTATTTTTCCCTAAACAAGTATTTATTTTCTCCCCCTTCCTACCCTACCATCAAATTAAGACAAAAAAGACAAACAGAGCCTGGTGATAAATAGGTGTCTTTTGGCTGCCCATCCTCCTTCACTGTGCCGCAGACTTCATCCTGGGCCCCTTAAGGAATTAGACAATGCCTTTGCAGAGTCGTTCATTAGCTATCATCTGATTACTCAAAGAAGTCAGGAGCAAAGTCCCTAGAGAAGGGGAAACCGTTAAATATAATCCCCTCCAGGCAGTGCTACTAATTAAGGACCCATCTGTTTGGCTCTCCTGCTGGGGAGGGACTAGTCCAAGACACATAATAGATCACTGGGGAAAAGAGTACAGAAGCAGGTAGGGGCCAAAGTGTCTTGCAAGGTGTAGATGGAGCCCATGCTGTCCAATGTGAGTCCAAATGAAAAGCAAGTGTAGGTAGAGAGGCAGAGAGAAATACTCTGAGACCTTAAGTAAGGCTTGGCTTCCTACCACCATGCCAGTGGCATGAGCATCCTGGAAAGATAAAATGGAGAAGAATCTGGATCCATTCAGGATCTTGGAAACATATTTCTTGGGGCTTTACCTGGCCAAATTAAGGCAGGTGGGGAAACTGAGGCTTAGGGATAGTGAGTCCAAACCACAGAGCTGCTGTGTCAGTGTTAAAACTCAGAACTAGCTCTCCTGGTCCTTCATCCAATTTTTTTTTCTTTTCTATAATATTGTCTTATGGACACTTAGGGACAAACATGAATTTGTGCAGATCAACAAGGCAGGGAAAAAATACTGATTAAGTCCTGGCAGGGCAGCAAGGCTTGCTCCTCACGAAAGGCGGTCTGAATATCTTTGAGTAACTGGGCTGCTACTAAAAAACTGGCAAAATCCATATAAATATATTCACTCATATGTGTGTGGTTATCAAAAGGGCAAGGAAAGGAGCCATCTTCCGGCCACACTCTGTAGTAGTTGAGGAAATAAAAGGAATACTGACTGTAATCATGAGTTGGATTTGCTCAAACCTCCATTTTTCCCCAGGAGTTTTCAATACATAATAATAATCCTTTGTGACTCTAAGCTAAGCCGTTGAAATGGGGAACCACCAACTGACTCCTGACCTGACTGACTGGCCTGGGAGCATCCACCTTAATGACTTTACTTATCTCAGCTAAGATGCTCCAGATCAAATAACTGTTATCAGCATCTCTCTCCCTCCAGGATCCCAAACCCAAGGCAAGAATTTGCTGTCTCCCCCTTTCCCTGGGAGGATGATGTTTTTCTTTTGTTTTCATCTTCACTTTGATACAACAAAAAGATGCTCATTCCTGCATCTAATGGGCTTCTCCCCCAAGGAGAGGAGTTCCTGCATGCATGCTCCTCTGCAGAGAAGAATACAGTCAATACGCCCTCTACCTCTCCCTCTGTTTCCAGCATCTTTCAATTCAGTCTGACTCTGGTCCTGTGGGGAAGATAGTGGGTTGGCATAACCAAAGAGGGTGTTAGAGTCCAGGTTGACCTTTTGTATTATTATTATTGCTTTGAATGTGGAGACACCAGAAAAGATAAAGAAAAAGCAGCCATCAAGAAGAGAGGGAAAGGGTTGAAAATGGGATATAAAAAGAAAAGACATGCATTGAGCTGGCTTAGTTGGCAGTCAAGAAAGTTGAAGGTGGGACAATTATCTCCTGCATTTTAGTGCCATTTTTTATAAAAACCCTCACCTTCCATCTTGGAATCAACACTGTGTATTGGCTCCAAGGCAGAAGAGTGGTAAGGGCTAGGCAATGGGGGTCAAGTGACTTGCCCAGGGTCACACAGCTGGGAAGTGTCTGAGGTCACTTTGAGGCCATTTGAACCCAGGAACTCCCATCTCTAGGCCTGGCTCTCCATCCACTGAGCTATCCAGCTGTCCCCCAGCTGCCATTTTTAATCTCTACAGAACAAAGCAAATCTGTACTGTAATAAGACTTTGCTTAGAAATGAGATTTCATGGTAGTATAAATGGTTGAATGTTCAGACACCCAAATGAAGATCATAGAGCCTTCATTCTAGGGGCATTGAGTAATTTCTCAATTGTTCTACCTAGCCCTAGAGAGCCGAGGCTCAAGAACATGAGTCCTCTATTGCCTCTATAAAAACATAAGCAAATAAATAAACAAAATAAGGAAAGAAGGAGAAAGAGAGATAGAGAAAGAAAGAAAGAAAGAAAGAAAGAAAGAAAGAAAGAAAGAAAGAAAGAAAGAAAGAAAGAAAGAAAGAAAGAAAGAAAGAAAGAAAGAAAGAAAGAAAGAAAGAAAGAAAGAAAGAAAGAAAGAAAGAAAGAAAGAAAGAAAGAAAGAAAGAAAGAAAGAAAGAAAGAAAGAAAGAAAGAAAGAAGAGAAAGAAAGAGAGAAAGAAAGAGAGAAAGAAAGAGAGAAAGAAGAGAGAGAAAGAAAGAAAGAGAGAGAGAAAGAAAGAAAGAGAGAAAGGAAGAAAGAGAGAAAGGAAGGAAGAGAGAAAGGAAGAAAGAAAGAGAGAAAGGAAAGAAAGAGAGAAAGAAAGAAAGAAAGAAAGAAAGAAAGAAAGAAAGAAAGAAAGAAAGAAAGAAAGAAAGAAAGAAAGAAAGAAAGAAAGAAAGAAAGAAAGAAAGAAAGAAAGAAAGAAAGAAAGAAAGAAAGAAAGAAAGAGAGAGAGAAAGAGAGAAAGAAAGAGAGAAAGAAAGAAAGAAAAAGAGAAAAAGAGAGGAAAGAAAGAAAGAAAGAAAGAAAGAAAGAAAGAAAGAAAGAAAGAAAGAAAGAAAGAAAGAAAGAAAGAAAGAAAGAAAGAAAGAAAGAAAAAGAGAAAAAGAGAGGAAAGAAAGAAAGAAAGAAAGAAAGAAAGAAAGAAAGAAAGAAAGAAAGAAAGAAAGAAAGAAAGAAAGAAAGAAAGAAAGAAAGAAAGAAAGAAAGAAAGAAAGAAAGAAAGAAAGAAAGAAAGAAAAAGAGAGGAAGAAAGAAAGAAAAAGAGAGGAAGAAAGAGTGAGAAAGAGAGAAAGGAAGGAAGGAAGCAAGGAAGGAAGGAAGGAAGGAAGGAAGGAAGGAAGGAAGGAAGGAAGGAAGGAAGGAAGGAAGGAATCCTCTCAATTTGGCATTTAATACCTTTCACATACATACTTTAGCCCAGTGGAATTAAACTCAAATGTCAAGTTGGCCACTAACCCATAGAGAAGTATCTCTGTAAGGCCCCATATCGACAGTTTTAAAATGAAATGTTATCTGTATTATATTGTATTTTAAAATTTATTTTGGTGAGTATTTCCCAATGACATTTTAATTTGACTGTGTGTTTAATACGGGTGCAATCTGTCTCCCTAGGCTTGTTGCATGTTCCTCCCCTTCACTTACACTGTTTTAGCCAAACTGGTTTGTTTGGTGGGCCGTGCCTCCCAACACCTTTGGCCCTGGCTTTGTCTATGCCCAGGGAATACTGACTCCTAATCCTTTACTTCCTTCAACACTCAGCTCACCAGCCACCTCCTTTACAAAGCCTTTCTCTGTCACAAATTACATATATACATATGTTTAGCAAGATATATATGTTTGTGTACATGTACATATGCATGTAAACACATGTATATAGTTTGTTGTATGTATATAATTAATGCCTCTGTATATTCCTAATAAGTTAATAGATTACATTAATGTTAAACATTGTAAATGTTTATATACTGAATGTATCATTTGCTATATGTACATATATTCAATATATAATTTAACACATACTATTGAGTATACATATAACATCAAAACTGCACATTATTTTAGATATATTAAAATTATAATATTTAGTGTAATTTATAATATTGTATAATTTCATGTCATCTGTAAAATATTATGTAATATTCTATAGGCATGTATTCAATATTATATATTATATTATACATGTATATAAAATATAAGATATAAAATACAAAATCTATGCAAATAATTTTGTATTGTATTGCATATACACATTGTAATATAAATAATGCATATGTAATGTATATTTAGTACATACAAATGTAATATATGTGTATACCCATACATGCTTACTTGTGAGATCTGTAACATGATTGTGTGACTATAATGTCTACTTCCTCCTCCCCTTGATCCCTGAGGTCTGCTAGACCAGCTTTGACCTCACTCAGGTCCCCATGCCCCTTCCTGAACTATCTATCATTCTGCTCTACTTATATCACTGGCCTGCTTTCCAGTTCCCTTTTATGAGTTGTCTTACCAGATTAGAATGTAAGGTCGTTGAGGGAAGGGTTTGGCTTGCTTGCCAAGATCCCTTGGGTTTACACTGGCAAATTTTAATCTTTCTATTTCTCTTCTTTCTTTCTTTCTTTCTTTCTTTCTTTCTTTCTTTCTTTCTTTCTTTCTTTCTTTCTTTCTTTCTTTCTTTCTTTCTTTTCTTTTCTTTTCTTTTCTTTCTTTCTCTATTTCTCTTTCTTTCTTTTCTTTCTTCCTTGCTTCCTTTCTTCTCTTCTTTCTTTCTTTCTTCCTTTTTTCTTCCTTTCTTTTCTTCCTTCTTTCTTTCAAGGAATAGTTTCCCTCCTAAGTCATGTGTCTGCTCTCTCATTCCCATCCACCTCAACTCATGCTGTACTTCAAATCTGTCTGTGTCTTACCCTGTGCCCTTGAGAATCCCTACTATATAATTCACACACTCTTACCATTCTTCTCCTTCCATTACTTATATATGTATCTATTGTCTCCCGCATTCAAATGAAACTCCTTGAAGTTTAGGGATTGCTTTGTTCTTTGTACGTGTATCTCCACCACCTGTCACATAGCAGATGAACAATAAAGATACATAATAAATGCTTGTTGATTGGCTGACATCATCTACTCCATTTCTCCTGCAAAATCCTTTACTTGGAATATACAGTAGCTTACTCACCCCCCACCATGTGTTTTCCCATTGGCTTTGGGGATGATAACATGAAGCCCTGGAATACTGCAGAATCTTCTAAAGGAGATCCATAATCTCTCAAGAAAGTTTGGTCCAGCAATTCAAACCAATAATTGAGAGGGTGAAGAACAGGTACTGACCAGACTTGGAAATATGGAAAACTCATACAGAACTTATATGACATTAGAGATATATGAGAGAGACAGACAGACAGGCACACAGAGAGAGACAGAGACAGGAGAGACAGAGACAGAGACAGAGACAGAAACAGAGACAGAGACAGAGATGGATAGGTGGACAGACAGATACACATAGAGGCTGTGCTGCTGTTGATAAGGCAAATGGACAACAAACTGGGTCCAGAATTGAACAGGAGAGAAGAATCCACATTGCCTTCATAAAACTGCCACATTCTTTTGATCATCTCAAGGTTCCCCTGGAAACAAGGGGTCATCTTTTTAATATTTTTAGTGGCACTGTGTGGCTATAAGTCATAGAATATTTAAATATCCAAAGACTTGAAGACAAGGACTACTCACTTTTAGTGCACCCCATGAAAATGTCTATTTCTGTAGCTCTTTAAAGTTTACAAAGAAAGGGGATTTCATCACAACAGCCCTGTAAGGTAGTATAAGTATCATGAATCCTGTTTTTCAAATGAGGAAACTGAGGCTTGTTGAAGTGAAATTAATTGCTCTAAGTCAAATAGCTAGTAGTCAAAAGTCAAGTTTTAAACTTTGGTCTCCTGACTATTTCAAAGTTCTTTCTACTGTGACCAACACTTCCTGACCTAGATGGACATCCTCTAAGTAATGTTAGGGAAGTAGATCTAGGCCATGATGGGTCACACATGAACCATTTCTATTTTTAACTTCTCAAATGGAGTTAGAGCAGTCAGGCAAATGTGTACTACCCAAAGCCTGAATGAAATGAGGGCAGAACTAGAAGAAGTCAGACAGAGGACAACCAAAAATCTGTAACCAAAATAGACACCAAGACTCACAGCCAAAGACCTGAATTTTGGGGGCTCTTCATGTATCTACCATCAGATGATAAAGCATGAGATCATGAGGTAGACTGAAAAGGTAGGTGGGTGGGCTAAAATAACGGCTCCATCAGCCTGTGAAATTGTTTTCTTTTTAATTAAAAATTATTTTCTTTTTAAATTTAAATGAATTTGTTTATTTGTTACATTAAAATACCCAGTTAACTCTTTATATCCCTCAACTCCTCCCATCGGAGAAGGCATCATTTGACATTTATCAGTTCTTTCTCTGGAGGTGGACATATACAAATCATTCTTGAAATAACATTTCTGTTGCTATATATAATATTATTTTGGTTCTATTCCTTTCACTCTTCATAATTTCATGTAAGCCTTTCCATATTTTTTCCAAAATTAACCTGCTTGTCATTTCTTATGATGCAGTAGTATTTTCATCTCAATTATATGCCACAATTTGTTTAGCCATTCCCCAATTAACTTCCAGTTCTTTGCCATCTCGAAAAGAGCTGCTATAAATATTTTAGAACATATAGGTTCTTTCCCTTTTTTCTGTAATTACCTTAGGAAATAAACCTAGGGTGGTATTGCTGGATCAAAGTATTCACAGTTCTATAATTCTGGGGTTATAATTCTACATTGCTCTCTAAAATGGTTGTTGTATCAGTTCACAAATCCACCAACAATGTGTAACTGTCCCCATTTTTCTACATCTGCTCTAACACTTGTCATTTTGACCTTTTATCATTTTAGTCAATCTGATAGCTATAAAATGATACCTCATGGTTGTTTTGATATGCATTTAACCTATCAATAATGATTTAGAACATTGTTAATATAGTGATATATAGCTGATTTCCTCAGCCAAGAACTGTTTGTATCTTTGGACCATTTATCAATTACATAATGATTCTTTTTCTTATACATTTGACAAAATTCTCTATAAGTGAGATGTTTATCTGGGAAATTATCTATAGAAAATTTACTCTTTTCCTCCTAATCTTAGTTACATTAGTTTAATTTGCACAAAAAACTTTTAATTTAATTTAATATATTAATTTTACATCTCATAATGTTTGTTCATAAATTCTTTTCCTATCCACAAATCCTATGGGTAATATGTTCTTCTAATTTGCTCATAACATCTCCCTTTAAGTCTAGGTCATGTATCTACTTTGATCTTATCTTGGTAAAAGGGATAAAATATTGGTTTATATCTAGTTTCTTCAAGACTGCTTTCCAGTTTTTCCATTAACTTTTATCAAATAGAGAATTCTTATACCCCAAATTTGGATCTTTACTTTTGTCAAAATATAATCTTTTACAAGTGTTTTTTGTATATCTTTTCTGTTCCACTGATATACTTTAGCCATTACCAGATAGTGTTGATAATTCTAGCTTTATAATATAATTCAAAATTTTATACTGCTATATATGTACTGTATATAACTTCCTTCCTTTACATTTTTTATTCCTCATTCTTTTGATATTCTTGACCTTTTCTTTTTCCAAATGATTTTTTCATTATTCTTTCTAGTCCAATAAAATAAGTTTTGGTAACTTAATTGGGATGTCATTGAATAAAATGAGTTTAGGCATGATGGTCATTTTAATTATATTGACTCTTCCCACTCATGAACAATTAATATTTCTCCAATTATTTAAATCTGACTTAATTTGTATTAAAATGTTCTATAATTATTTTCATATAGTTTCTGGGTTTCTTTTGGCAGATATACTTCTAGTTTTTTTTAATTTTATCTGTGATTATTTTAAATAATTAATAAGCATTTATTTTCTCTTCCTTCTACCTCCTCCCACCAACTGGAAAAAAAGAAAAGAAAAATGAAAATAAGACCTTTTTAAGTAAACATTTAAGTAAAACATTCCCACTTTGGCCATGTCCAAAAATGGAGTCTCATTCTGCACCCAGAGTCCCTCACCTCTCAACATTCTTCATCATTATTTCTCGGGAATCATAGTGGGTCCTTGCGTTGATTGGAGGTCTTGAGTCTTTCAAGGTTGTTTGATTTGACAATGCTACTGTGGTAGTTCAAGTTGTCCTTGAGATTTTGCTCACTTAACATAAAAAGTACATAGACAGAAAGACCCAGAAGGGAAGAGAAAAAAGCCTTACAAACATTTCAAATGATATTGCAAGTTTTAAAGGCAGGAACTGTGTTGATGGGCTTTCTTTACTGAGCATCAGAAGAGACATGATCTGGAAACCTATCTTATGGGGTAGACACAGCAGGGACACGAGGACAATACAAGGAAATTGGGAAAAGGGAGATAATAGTAGAAAGTGAAGTAAAGATTTCACGTAGAAAAAGTCACCGAAACTGATCCTGGAAGAAGGCTTGAGATTCTGAGAGACTGATGTCAGCATGGAATATGTAACAAGCCATGGCAGGCATACAAAGGCAGGAAGAGATGGCATGGCATGAGCAGCTCAAGTTGGGGCAGGCCAGTTGGACTAGGGCATTCCACACAACTGCAGAATCACCAAATTCAAGAGTTAGAAGGAACTTTGGTAAATATCTAGCCCAACCCACACAAGAAAGGAATATAAACTGGGAAGTCATTAGCATATACATACTGAGAGAGAGAGAGAGAGTAAAGAGAAGAGGATCCATGCCAGAGCCTTGGGAAGGCATTTAATAGGCAGAAGATATGTGGTGATCCAACAAAGGAGACTGAGGAGGATCAACAGATTGTAGGAGAACCAAGGAAGAAGAATGTCTCAAGAGAGAAGAAACTATCCATCCTGGAAGAGGAGATAGTCAAGGTGTCAAAAACCACAGAGAAAACAAGTACAATTAAGATTGATTTTTAAAAATTCACTGAATCTAAAAATAATGGGATCTTGTCTTTAAAACATTATTTATAGGGGGCAGCTAGGTGGCTTGGTGGAGTGAGAGCCAGGTCCAGAGACAAGAGGGCCTGGGTTCAAATCTGACCTCTGGCACCTCCTAGCAGTGTGAACTTGGGCAAGTCACTTCACTCCCATTGTCTGACACTTACCATTCTTCTGCCTTGGAACCAATAAGCAGTATTGATTCCAAGACAATAGGCAAGGGTTTTTTAAAAATCATTTGTAACCTTAGAGCACTGACTTTCAGCTGAGTGGTAGACTCAAAAGACAGATTGCTTGGGCATCCTGGGAAAATCATTTAATCTCTCTTTATTTATACATTTCCTTGTTCCTCATGTGTTAAAAGATGATTGCTCCACCCACATCACTGGGTTGTTCTGGGAACAGCTCATTGTAAAGGGTGTTATAGAAAAGACTCCCACCAAGTGGGAGTAATTTCTAAATGTCTATGATAACAAAACACATCAACAAAACTTTTTTTTAGTGGAAACAAAATGAACCCTGAACATAAAAAAGAAGTCCAGATGAGCAATAATTAAAGGACTTTAAATCTGGAGTCAGGGAAGTTGGATTCAATTCCTTCCTCTGTCACTTACTACTTGAGCAGTCTTAGGAAAATCATTTAAGTCTCTGTGTGCCTTGGTTTCCTCACCTGTAAAATGAAGGATTAGACTCAATTGCCTCCAAGGTTCCTTCCAGCTCAAAAATCTATGATCTTATGATCCAATAAACACTCTGCGCCTGTTTTCTCCTTTATAAAATTGAGAGGCTTGGTCTAACTCATCTTCAGATCTTTTCCAAGGCTAAATCCTAAATCCCATAATCTTCAAGAATGGCAGAAAGCTTTGGTTCATGGGCCCTTTCCCCATTGCCTCCAAACTCTCCTGGAAGCTTCCCATCAAAATTTATTCCTTCAGTTACCCAAAAGTATCCAAGAGGGATAAGATAAGAGGTTAAAGTCATCTGTTGTTAGGAACAGTTTTACGTGGGGCAAAGGGGACTTGAAATATATCTTCACTACTCAGGAGGAGAATGTTGAAACTGAGGAACAGGCCAGAGTAGCTGAAAAATTCACTTCTACATATGTGTTGTTACCCCCTTTAAATTTGTTGCCCTAGGGAAAAACTGTTAGCCCTCTTTTATGCCTCATTCATCTGGCCTTGAAAAGCTAAAGGGAAGAACACTTAGATGGTGGTGTTTCAGGCAGCAGTGAACAGGGAGGAAAGGGTTAGGTAGGAGAGGGATTTTTTGGGAGGAGGGTTTTGTCAGTCTAGCCATCAGTGGCCTTGGAACTGATGGGTTCAGTAGAGGTGTCCACCTGATAATCCAGCTCCAAAGAGTTGAGGACTGGGCCAGTGTTGAGGAAGTAGAAGCTGCCAGTGTAGACTACACTTTCTACTTTAAGGGAGAAAAGGAAGGGGAAGACTTAAGGCTGGGAGGGTCGAGAGAAGTGCTATTTGTCTTTAAGATGGGGTCGCTAGACAGTGGGGAAAGGAGCTTGCAGAGGAGAGATGAAAATAGAGAGAGAGAGGATGTTTGGGTAACAACATGCAGGGAGAGCTGTCAATGCTGACAGTGAAATTCTATGGCCAGTAACATCACTTCAAGTTCCTTGAGGTCTCTCATCAGCCCAAAGCCAGTCTGTTAATGGAGGTGGACTTGGGGACCCTCGGCTTTGTCGAGTCTATACCTGGGAAGCTGCAAAATGGGGCTATTTCAACCCAAGTTCATTTCAAATACTTGTTGATTGGTTACTGCTTGATTGAAACCAAAGCAACAACTATTGATTTGGTGCCTGGGATAGACAAAGCATTAAGAACATCAGCACAGTGCCTGGCACTTAGGAAGTGTGCACTAAGTGATTTTTCATTCATTCTGCTGATTGTTGGCTGTCGATCTGGCTCTGCCATTCATTCTTCTACCCTCTCGTTCGTCCTTAAAAATAAATCTCTCCAGAGAACCTAGTCAAAGGACTTTACAGATTTACAGCTCACAGAATAGTCAAGCTGGAAGGGAACCCAGGGATCATCTAGACCACCCCCTCATTTAAAAAAGAAGGAAAGCACAAACTCTAAAGGCACAACCCAAAATAGGATGGGTCAGAGAGAAATATTTCCTGGCTCCACAGTGATTCAAGGTTCTCTGTGGTCTCTTTCCTAGGAGATTCAAGAAGGTCCTGTACCTCTCTGGGAGTCTTTCCCCTCTCCCATCTCACTATTGTTATCTCTTGCCTTCCCCCATTTGCACCCTCCTCTCTTCTTTCTTCCAGGAGACACCAGCCTAGTCTCCAGTGCACCATCTCCCTTCCCCATGAGATTTCCAAGAATGGCTGCAGGGTGAACTTCCCTCTACAATGTCTTGACTCACTTGCCTCTTCAGATCAGTCCTGGGTTAGACTGCATCAAGTGACCTCTCCCTCCCCACAATGGAATTTGTCACACGCTCCATAATTCCTAATTACAGCTGAAAGTAGTGACTTGCCCACCATCATGCTGAGAGTAAGTAACACATCTAGGAGACCAAATCAGGCCTTTGGTCCAAGTCCAATATGTCTTTGCTTCCATTGTAGGGAACTTTTGGACTCTACTCATTGGTCCTTCTTTGAGTCCATCAAACTCAATCAGACTGCAATTGCCAGCTGCTAAAATCAGAGCCGGGGAGCTGAAAGGGATGCCTCAGAAGTCACAGAATCACAGGATCTGAACTGGAGGAGATGTTAGAGTCACCTCTTTCCACCCTGTCCCTTTGCCTACAAGGATCCCGCAGAGACAAGATCTGAACATGGCTCTTGGGTCTTCAGATCCAGGGAGAGCTCTTGCTGTTGTTTCTACAAAGCTGAAGAACTGTCACTAGACCCATCCCGAAGGCCTTGAAAAAAAATGCAGTAATTATTTCCGCCCACTGGTTTGACAGGAGCGCTGGGTTGATGAGGTAGGAAAGTGTTCTGGAGGCTCGGATCACAGGCATCCCAGAAATCTGGGACAAATGATTCAACTTTTATTGCTGCAGGGCAGAAGAGCTCTGGGCATCAACGAAGCCATTATTTGGATGGATAAACTACCAAGGAATGACAAAAACATGATTTCCTCTAAAGAGAAAGCAGCCAACCTCTTCTTTCTTTCTTTCTTTTTAAATCATAAGGCTAGATCTTTATGGCACTTTGGGGACAGTAATAAAGGATGTATTTAGATGCTTCCTGATGGCGGCTTTTGTTATCATTAAATCATTAAAGATGGAAGGGACTTTGAAAGTCATCTCTTCTGACTCACCCATTGTGCAGAAGAGGAAACTGAGACCCCAAAAGTTTAAGCACAAGGTCACAAAGTTAAGGTAGAGATGGGGAAGGGAATTAGTCCATGTGTTGAGCACTGTGCTAGGTGCTCCACAAATATCTCATTTGATAGTCCCAATGACCCTGACAGATAGGTGCTGTAGTTAACCCCATTTTATTATTGAGGAAATGAAGGAAATAGAAGTTAAGTGACTTGCCCAGAGTCATACAGGTAGTAAGTGCCTAAGACTAGATTTGAACTCAGATCTACTTGGCTTTAGGTTGCCAAATTCAGCCCATTGTACCATTTACCTCCTACCAGACACTTACAAAATGGCAGAGGCATTATTCAAATCTTTGAATTTTCACTATGCATCTAATGCTCTTTCCAACATATTGTGCTAAGGAATTACTCCAAAATTTCCCTGCCTTTTTAAGTGTGATTAAAGTCTCTAAAAAGCAGAAGAAATAATGGCAAAAATTAGTCAGATTCAGGAGCACTGAATCTGATTTCTGTGCCTCACTCCTTTTTTCCCAAACTCTTATCTTCCATCTTTTATATATACAATACTGTGTATTGGTGCCAAGACAGAAGAATAAGAGCTAAGCAATAGGGGAATAAGTGACTTGCCCAGGGTCATACATCTTGGAAGTGTCTGTGGCCAGATTTGAACTTCCTATCTCTAGGGCTGGCACTCTATCCATTGAGCCACCTAGCTGCTCCCCCTCTCCCACCTCTCTTCTTTTTGACTCGCATGATCCTGGGTAAGTCTCTTCCCTTATCTATGCCTCAATTTCCTCCTGGAGTCCAGAATCTACAAGGCTTCTTCAAGGTCTTCAAGGTTTTACCTAAGTTCCTAATAGGCCTGGGTGAAGTGTATTTATGCTCTTTCTATGCTAAAGGCTAGCTATCTATGAATGCTGAATTATAGAAACATGTTGGTAGATACAGATGCAAAGATGCCCATTTGCTGGCTGAATCAAGAAAAGGCCAATAATCCCACGTCATTTTATTAAATTAGACATAGCTCCTGCTGGTACAGCTGGCACTGCTATTCTTGGGTGTTTGGGGGGGGAACACTCATGTTAACAGACAGACTCAATCAGATTCAGGCAACGACTGCTCTACCCACGTTCCCCCTCTTACAGCTCTCCTCCCCACCCTTCCTTCTCTGCAATCTCCCCCAAATGAATCATCTCCTGCAGTCTGAGCTCCAGCAATGTTGGAAATCCATGGGAGGATGAAATTAATCAAACCAAGATGGAGGACCTGCCGTCCATCACAGGCAGAGCAGTGATTAATGGTGCTCCCACTAACGGGGAGCGGGGTGGGGAAAAATCAATGAGGGCCCAGGGAGTGGAAGCTGAAACAGCAAGAAAGTCAGAGATCTTTCTGGAATAACAAAATGCCTTGTCTTTCTGGAAACAGGCAGGAAAGCGTCTTCCCCCTTCCCCACCCCACACATAGTTTACAGGTGAGAATAGTAAGAAATAAGCAATCAGGAGGGCAGGTGGTATGGTGGGAAGATCTCTGGGGTTGGAGCTGAAGGGATCTTAGGCAGGTGCAACTAAGGCAGCACAATCAGAGTTTTGATCCAGAGTGCTGAAACTTAAGAGGGCACCAAAACAAGGTTAATGTGCCTTCCTTAAGAAGGGTACAAGGCACCCCAGTAACTAATTCTCCCTCTTGCTTAAATAAATTTCTCTTAATCACTTCTTGTATTAATTTCACATAAGAAATTATGAGGGTGATTGGAGAATGCATTAGGCATGATTTACTATTTACTGTGGTCAGACAGGGAAGGAAAATGGTTAGCTAGGGCTCTCACCTTAGAGGTTGTCTCATTCACCTGATGGGGAAACCAAAGCCCAGTCAAGGTCACAGAGATAAGAAGCATCAGGGCCAAGATTCCAGCCAGGGACTTTGACTCTCAATCTATCCCTCATTCTACTATGCTCTGCTGCAAACAAGAGTCTTCTGAAAATTCCATTCTGAAGGGAGGCTGGGTGCAGACACTGGCATCTCTATCTGTTGTTCCTTTTCCAATTCAATCCATGGTGAGATGAACAAGATATTCTCCATCTCTCCCCCTCCCCATCTTCTTCCTCACACTGTCGCACCATCCTATCTTCTGTCCAAGCCATCTCTGCCACTTGCCATTGATCCTCTTGGCAAATGAAGGATGAACAACAACTTATCATCAGGGGGATCAGGACAAGATACATTTTAACCCAGTGTGTGACTAGCAAAGTGTGTGGGCCAGTCAAGCAATGAGAATTAGGCATAATCAATGGGAAGTACTCATGTTCCGTTTCAGTCCTAAAGTCCACATCTGATGGCTCACTTCCTGACTCAGGAAACTCTAAGGGTCCCTTATTACCTCCAGGATCACATGTACAATTCTCTGGCTTTTCAAGCCCCCAATAACCTGTCCGTTTCCTACTTGTCCAGTCTTCTCATACCTTACTCTTCTCCCTGGTCTTTTCATTGGCTGTCCCCCATGCCTGGAATGTTCTCCCTCCTCACCTCAGTCTCTTGGCTACTCTGGAAGGCTCAGTTAAGATCCCACCCTCTTCCCTGGAGTCTTTCCCATTCCCTTGGCTTTCTGCCTCCTTCTAGTTTCTCCCTCTAAGATTATTTCAGTCTTTTCCCTTTCCCTCTCCAAATCTCTCTCTGTCTCTGTCTCTACCTATGTCTCTGTCTTTCTCTTTGTCTGTCTTTGCCTTTGTTTCTAGACAGATAGATAGATGGATAGATAGATAGATAGATAGATAGATAGATAGATAGATAGATAGATAAATTGACTGATAGATAGACAGATACATACATACATACATATAGTGCCTGGCATATAGTAAATCTGTTGAATGACTGAATAAAACCAAAGAACATAGGACCATGAATTTAGACCTGAAAGAGATATGAGTCATCACCAAAACCAGCCCATTCGTTTTACAGATGAGGAAACTGAGGCCCAATGAGATGAAGTCTTCTCCAGGTTACATAGTTAACAAGTAGAGGAGTAAGGATTTGAACCAGGATTCTTCTGACTAACTTCAGTGCTTCTCCAAAACACAAGGAGGCCCTAACATGCAGAGTTCAGGACCCTGATGGAGGATACAGAACCTGCAATACTAGAGAATTCCCATTATTATGAGGTCATGGGTCATTCCATGAGCCAAGCACAGTGATTGACGCACTCTCTCCATGAACCAATCTGCCATTATAAAAGCATTCAAGAATGGTCTGGGTTCAAAAGGGCATTCACTAGTGAGTTCAGACCTGAGATCATTGTGAAATTTTCAGGGAATTAAGAAGACCTGAGTACTGATAGTTATACTTTTAAAAATATAACATCAACTCTTGCCTTTCTCAGAGCTAATATTTAATGGAAGTAAAATCCTTTTTTTTTGAGATAAGTCCTCCCTGTACCTCACTCTTCCCTCTCAGTTCCCTTTCTCACTCAAATAATCTTCTTATCTGAATTTTGCTGCCCCAGCTTACTAAAATCCAGCATATGCTCCACTGGGGATACCAGGATTTGAAGACGGGCACTCTTGGAAGCTGTCAAGGAGATCATCCCAAGATAGACAAAGATCAGGCAATTTACAGATGCCCCAAATGTGTGAGGTGTGTGGCAGAAGGAAGAGTCTTTCGGCTTGATATTATATCTTGTCATGTTTTCTTTCACTACTTTTGGGTTTTTGTTGTGTTTTATTTTTTTTTAAGTAAGGAGGTATTCTACAATCCCCAAACAAAGAGAGTCCTGAATTTAAATGGCATCACTGATACTTACTAATTGTGCAACCATCCTTGATATTTATGAAGCTATTTCCTCATCTGTAAACTGGGTATAATAATAATAATAATAGCTGTAATACACACATGTAGAGGCAAAATATGGCACGGTAGATGGAGAACTGAACTCAGAATTAGGAACATCTGGGTTCATGTATTCCAATCCTACTCTGAACACATATGAGCCATGTGGTCCTGAACAAGTTACTGAAGCTCTGGGGGATCCAAGCCACTCAGAAAGTCTTTTAGTTGCCTAACAGTTACCTTTCTACATTGGCAAGAAGAGTTTGTTCACTGGAAATTTTTTACATCAGAAAGATTGTGGGTCTGGCCTTTCCCTCCAAAAAGAGAAAGTATTTATATCCTATGTTTATTATGATGATCAAGTAAAAGTGTAAAATACTTCAAATCTTTAAGTGAGATGTCAGTTATTATCGTTGTTGTTGTTAATTTAGGAATCTAAGCCAATCCCCTTCCTTCTACATATGAAGAATCTGAGAGAAAGAGAAAATAAATTACTTGACTAAGGTCACTCCCAAGGAGGGGCAAAAGGAAAGATAAAGTCTAGGACTTTTGTTTTCCAGTTCAAACTTAGCTAGCCACTTCTCTCTCCATTCATCTATTATTTGGGCCCACAAAAATTGATTTTGACCTACTAATCATAATAATGATGATATAATACAGCTAAGTGGCACAGTGGTTTGGAATCAGGAAGATTCATCTTCCTGGGTTCAAATCTGGCCTCAGATCCTTACTAATCATTTGACCCTGGGCAAATCACTTAACCCTGTTTGCCTGTTTTTTCATCTGTAAAATGCAAAGGAAATGTCAAACCCATCCAGGATCTTTGCCAATTAAAACCCAAATAGAGTCATGAAGAGTCAAACATAACTGAAAGGACTGAACACCAGCAACAGTCATCTCTCATATTGATAGAGCCCTATTAAGTTTGCTAAGTACTTCCTATGTAGCATCTCCTTTGGGCTTCACAACATCCCAGTGAGGTAGCTTTTGACAATCATCCTTGTGCTCATTTTCTATATAAGGGATGGGAGAGGGGAGCTGGGAGCTTATGGGAGTGAGTGTGAGCATACATCAGTATGCTCAGTTTATGCACTCTCCCAAGGCTTGGGAGCTACCCCCTAGAGAGGCATGAGGATGGGTAATGGAAATACCTTGGTGAGATCTGCATCAGGAGTACATAGTCTGTAACTGACTTTGTTCTGCTCACTAATGGTGAAGCAGAGCTTCTTTGATGGATTTCTGAAGCAGGGGCTTATTCAAAGGCCCACAAAAGCTAGTCTTCCTGGTTGGATTTGTCCCTGCCTGGTTGTGATCCAGAGAAAAAAAATAGAGACAATGCTACAAGGAGAGAGACCCTGGACCTTCTCTATTAAAGGTCAATTTGTGGCATGTGAAAACAGGTGTTGATTCTTTGTCTTGGCATTTTTTCTTTTGTATGAGATGAAGGAAATGAAAACCTATGGAAGGTCAGGGAACAAATGGCAGAAAGACCAAGAGTAGAGTCTGTACTGTGATTTACAACTATCCAGCCCATCTTTGAGTTTGAAAAGCAGTCTTCAACCCTTCGGACAGCTAAGAAAAGAACTCATTTAGCTATGATGACACATTTAGATGTGAACTTGGTGGGAAAAAAATCTCTGTACAAACTCCTTTAACTCTGAGCCCAGTTTCCCAAGGACCAAGAAGGTATATGGGGAATTGTGCCCCAAAGTCTTTGGGAGATAATGTTTGTATTTCTGTTCTTGCTGTATCGTTAAAACAAACAACTCTTTGTAAAGGCTAATTGATGTTAATTGTTGAAATGAAACTAGAGGCTAATATCTGGTGGTTCACATTGGAAGGAACTGTAACAGAATAGTATTGAGTCTTTAGCATTAGAGAAAGACTCTCCCAATACCTTGGGAGTATCCTTGGAACCTTGGAGGGTATATAAAACCAACCTCAATCTGTGGAAGGTCAAAATACTCACTACATACAGATAAGTAAACTGGGACTTAGAGAAATCAATTGGCTTCTTTTTATAATGAGAGCTGTTCACTGTCAGAGATTAGATTTCCACCCAGGTCTTCCTGATTCCAATTCCAGATCTCTATGTACTATCTCCATGTCCTTTGTAATAAGAGTCTACATTTATACAAGATGAATAATTCAATAGAATCTAAAACTCTGCCTTGGTAGAAAATAATGGGTATGGAAATAAAGAAGGGGGAATTGGTGGCATAATGGAAACCAAAATGCATTAGGCAAGAACTGGGTTTATTTCATGGTTCTACCCTTTTACTGGCTGGAGGCAAATCACAGCATCCCTGAAACTCGGTTTCTTTATTTGTAAAGGAAACATAATTTTAGTTACTCTATTCATCTAATGTGATTGTTGGAAGGAAAATACTTTGCAATCATTCAATGTAAGTAACCCTTCTCTTTGCCAGGTTCAAGGTGCTATAGAAATACCAGCTATAATTAGGAAATTAAACCAGCACATCTGCTGGGCATGTGCAAACAAATAATGAATCCATAGGTCAAAATATCCAATCAAGCCACTAGATGGCATTCATTCAAAACTGGAGTTATATCGTGTTTTTTTGTTTTGTTTTGTTTTGTTTTGTTTTCCCATCCTGTAGAGATTTTAATCTCATTCTCAACTTCTCATCTCCGTGACAGGATGACTAAATTACATATCAGTTATGGAATATCTGCTAAAGCAGAACAAAAAAGAACCCAGTACACGGTTAGCATTTCAGAACAAAGGCTGAAATCTCAACTTTTTCCTGCCAGTCTTTTGTGGTTTTCTGTCCTACTTTCCACTCCCAATACCATGTTGGTAGGTTACCTTCAAGCATTTTGGTCCTACAGGTGAAGAGTTTGGAGAAATTTCAATTCACCTAATTCCCTTCACCCCAATGTGACTAGTCCTACAGCAACCACCAGTCAGGGCTTTCATGGACTCTTCAGTGTCCATGTGAGTGTGTGTGTGTGTGTGTGTGTGTGTGTGTGTGTGTAAGTGTATGTGCCTGTGTAAATGATAATAATATCATAGAATCATAGACTCAAATCTCAAAGGGATCTTGTAGGTAATTTTAATTGAACCTCTTAATTTTACAGATGAGGAAACTGAGGCACAGAACTATTGTGCCAGATGACTTGCCAGAGTCACATAATCAGAAATTTGCTGAACCAAAAATTGAACCCAAATACTATGAGCCCTTCCCCCATTGCACCCAGGTCATACTTTTGTGTTATATGTGTGTGTATAAACAAAAACAAACATATATATATATATATATATGTGTTATATATGAAGTTTTTAAAAAGTTGAAATCTTGTGATCTAGTCTAACCCATTGATTTTGGAAATGAACAAAGTAGTTTGGCTAAGGCCATATCATTCATTTGACTATATAATCATAATTGACATTGATACCGTGCTTTAAAGTTTTCCAATTCATTTTGCATATATTATCTTAATTGAGCCTTTTACGAACCCTGTAAGGTAAACACTGAAGGAATTTATTATTCCCATTTTACAGATGAGCAGACTGAGTCTTCAAGATATGGTCACATAGCTAGGTAGTGCCGGAGTCAGGACTTGAGCCTGTCTTCTGGATTCCATGTCCAGGGCTCTGTTCGCTGCTCACATATAAAGCTTGAGCTAAAACTCAATGCTCCTCAATCATGGGACATTGCTCTATTCACCACATGCTGATTTATTCCCTAATCCATGGGAAATTTATTGAGGACCGAAGGAGCCCATAATAAAATCGGGCAATGATTATTTAACTGAAGAGGCAAATTTAATTGGCCTATGTCCTTGAGGCTCAGCTGAACAGAGGAAAAAAATAGTAAATCCTCCTTAGTCCTTGGCAACCCCAACTTATGGTTATAAAGGCCCATTCTCTCGCTGTCCTCTGAAGGAGGTCAAGAGGAAGAAGCAGCAGCAGAGCCTGGGCTCTGTCCAGCTCTGCATTTCCAAATCCAGCCCAGATTTCCCCCAAGCCTGAATTCCAAAACCATCTTCATTTAAGTTATCTGGGGAGCCTCACTTAATTTCTCAAAAATTAGAGTTGAGTAGCTGTATGGCACCTGGATCGGATTCTAATCCTTGAATCGTCGTTGACAAGTAAGTCAGTAGCTTGCAGAGATGTTCTCTGCAGTCTGGGTTGGCCATTGGTTGGTTTTGAAGAAGTCTGCCAATCCTTCCCTTTGGGCGAGGTCTTGCCAGGGAGGTGCCAGTGAAAAGTGTTATGTGTGGTTTAAGATCTTAGATTCGAGGAGAGGAGAGGACCTCAGAGGGCATCGAATCCAATCCCCTATTTTTTCTGGAAATTATTGGGAAATGGAAATGACTCATCCAAGGTCTCACAGCTAGAATTTGAACCCAGGTGTTCTGACTCCAAACCCAGCACTCTTTCCACTCATTGCCTCTGCTTGACATGAGATCATAAATTCAGGCATGGTAGAGACTATTGAATCTGTTTTTTTTTTTACTTTTACAGATGAGTAATTAAGTAAGTAGCCCCAGAAAGAATAAATGATTTACCCAAGGGTCACACAGTGATTTCAACTCATATTCCTTAGTACAAGTCTTCACTCCATCCACTAAGCCATGGCAGCTCTTGAGCATTTGCCCAGTCTTTCCATAAATTACCTCATTGGAGTCAACAACTTGGTTGGGTATATTCTGTCGGTATTTTGTAGCCATGTAGTTCAGAGAAGACAAATAGGACTCAGAGTTTAAGTGGTTTCCCCATGATCATACAAATAGTAAATGTCTGAGCCAGGATTTGAACCCAGATCTCCCACACATGTTGTCTTTGGAGCCGTCAGACACTGAGTTCAAGTGCCAGCTCTATCATGCATTCCTTGTGTGACAATGGGCAATTTGCTTAACTTTGGTGTCCTTGGTCTCTTCATCTGTAAAATGAAGTGGTTGGACTAGATGATTCTTAAGGTATCTTCTTCCAACCTTTAACTTCTAAGCCCTTTAACTGCCTCATGTTGCTGCTAGCCTAAGAAGTAATGCCAAGAATTACTGGATTTTTTTAATGGCAGAGAGAGGGCATAGCCTGGGGGCATCAGAGAAGAACAGAGAGCCCCTGCTGAAGGTAGTTGAAAGAGTAACTTAGAGAAGTCTCCAACAGGAGACAGTAGAGGACAGCGACATCAACTGAGTCATGTTGTTACTCTGGGGGGGGGATATCTACTAGGACCCCAAAAGTGAAAGGACATATGAGGTCCTCTAGCACAGCTCAGATCTCCAACAATTCCCTTCTATGATTACCTTGAAATGTGGTCATCCAGCCTTCTCATGGATACCACTAGCAATGGGAATCTCACTACCTTACAAAGGAATATATTCCATTCCCAGGTAGCTTGTATAGTCAAGGACTGTGTTCTTATATTACCTAAGTATAAAATCTTCTAACTTATACCTCTCATTCATTGGTCCTAGTTCTACCTTCTGGGGATGAGGCAAACAAGAGAAATCTTTTTCTCCCCCATGGGAATTTGCTTCACAAATTCAAAGATAGCCATCATGGGCACCCCTAAGTCTTCTCATCTCCAGGCTAAACATCGCCAGTTCCTTCAGCTGAATCTTGGTATAATTTTCATTCTTGTCTTCCAACCAAACTGGGTGACATCCTTTAGGTATCCACCAAACTCTCCCAAAATGTAATGCCCAGAATTGAACACAATACTCTACATGTAGTCTGATCAGTACAGAATAAAAAGTGATCACCTTCCCTGTTCAGAAGAGTCTACTTTCTCTTTTTTTTAAGCTCTTACCTTGGTTCTAAGGCAGAAGGGCAGTAAGGACTAGGCAATGGAGGTTAAGTGACTTGCTCAGGGTCACACAGCAAGAAGTATCTGAGGCCAGGTTTGAACGTAGGACCTCCCATTTCTAGGCCTGGCTCTCAATCCACTGGGTCACCTAGCTGCCCCCTTTGCTTCTCTTAAATCAATCTGGCATCCCTTCTTTGGATGCCAAATCACCACCTCCCAGTATCAGTCATTCTCTACTCTTCCTTCTCCCACTCCCCCTTTCCCTCCATCCACTTGCCAGGTTGTATGGATTCTTTCCCCACAATATCTCTTTCAATAATATCTTCTATCTATCCACAAAGTTACCACCTTAGCTCAGGCCCCCACCATCTCTTGCTCAGACTGTTGTGATAGCTTCCTAACTGCTCTACCTACTTGCAATAATCTCCTCCCTCCTCTCCATTTTTGACACAGCTGCCAAATTCTCCTCCTCCTCCTCTTCCTCCTCTTTCTCCTTCTTCCCTTCCTCTTCCTCCTCTTCCTCCTCTTCCTCCTGATCCTCCTCCTTCTTCTACTATTACTGTTGTTATTATTTCTTTTTATATAGGTCTAGCACTATTACACTAAAGAAGACTCAGTGGCTCCATTATCACCTGTAGGATATAATCCTTAACTCCTGTGATGGACATCTAAAGAATCAGGCTCCATCCAGACAATCATGCAGGATCTAATTTTTATTATTGTCCCTCATGTGTTCTATGCTCCAATCAGGCTTGGTCAGGAACTTGTCCAGGTTAGACATCCCCAGATTAACCAGAAGTTCCTCACATTGTTCTAAGTCTGCTCCTCATCCTTATAACCATCCATTAATTGCAGTTCAGCTTGTCAAGGTCTTTCCTAGAATATATTGTCCCAAACTGAGGACCAGTTTCCAAGCATGGTCTTTCTGACAGGAGCAGTGGCCTCCACTGAAGAGCTCATTCCAGGTTGGCAATGACTTCCAGATTCTGTCCTTTGACTAGCTCCTTTGTCTACCCAACATCATCATCCAAAAATAAAAAAGAGAAAGAACTCAACTTTGTATGAAGTGATTTTCTCTTAACGAACCTACAGAGGTTCTCAGTGATCCACACTTCCTTTCCAAAAGACTCCCAAACTATCCCTTTAAAAGATTTTCTAGGATTTCACCAAGAATGAATATCGAGATTATGGGACTCTAATTTGACCCATCTGTCATCAGGACCTTTGTCCATCTCCAACCCTGCACCATGTCTACTCAACAATCACACTCAGAAGAGTTTTGGACTAGGTGCCTCAAATTCATTAAGGGTCCTAGTCATCTCCTACTATGCCTTCAATTTCCTATTAATGTCTTTTACTCTAAAGATTTTTATTTTAATTCTAAATTTTATTTTCCTTGTTCGATAGTATTTAAATGGTTCTATTTTCTCTCTGCCATCTACTTTCATTATTCCATCCACCCCCCCAAGGAGGATTCTCATCTTTTTCTTCTCCTCCTTGTACTTCTAATATAATTTAAAAGTCTCTTGGGTGAGTAATTGGAAAATCTTGTATCTTTGAACTTCACATCTCCCAGAATTCTTTTTCATCTCCCATCATCCCTTTCCCTTCTCCACCACCTTGCATGTTCACGTATATATATATATATATATGTTTGTGTAACTCCTCCCTCACTCTTTTTTCCCCACATGTGAAGTGGGGAAAGTAGATTTTCTCTACTGAGGTTTTTCTTCCTTGCCTCAAGTTTATTATTCATAAATCTTATCAATATAACACTTGAAGTATTAGCTATTAATTTTGAAATCTACATGGGATTGTTCTTATAATTCCTTCCAAGTTCTAGGTTGTCCTGGTCTTTAACCAGCTCCTTGAAACTATTCTTACAGACTGTTGACACCCCTTTGCTTTCATCTTCAGTTATCTATTCTCTTTCTTCTCTTTGATGTGTTTTTTTCAGCTCCAGTTTTCTTAAACTGGAACAATGACACTGCAGTACTTAGTAAGGGGGGATCAAGGGGAGGGTCTTAAGGACTGCTGTAATTTATAGGCCATAGATAGCTCTTGGCTTCATCCTTGCTTTTGATAAAACTTTATGCTATTGTACTATGGTCAGTGATCTGGCAAGCAGGGAGTGTTTTATAGGCAGTCAAGTAGAGTGGGTTTCTCAGCTCTGTTGAAGGGGGGAAGCCTCAAGGCAAGAGAAATGTGGCCCCCTCCCACACCCTGGGTTACAGAACTACAGCCCTTTATGCCTTGGGTATCTGTGACACCAGAGTTATATATTGATTGGTGTTCTTTAGCAAAGCATTCTATAAATAGGTCTTTGTCCTAGCAAATCACATGTTCCCTCATGTGGGTCACGTCCCTTAGTTAAGTGCCAAAATGAGCCTTCTTCAAGAAAGGATGATGGAGATTTAACCCCAATCATCAGAGCTCAGATCAGCTGAGCCATCTTTTCAAATCTGTTGTAGGCTGTTCAGTTACATTATAAAATACTTGCTAAGACTCTCCATTCACCATACTAATGCAAAGGAAAACAAAACTGAAGGAAGTCAGAATTCCAATCCATGCAGTCATGAACTATTGGGGAAGCATTCCTCCCTTTTCTCAGTAGAGAGGTGGTGGGCTATTGGTGCAGAATGGGACATACATTGTCAAATATAGCTGATGTGTTGATCCATACCCCCCCAGGATTAAGTCCTACCTGTGACCCACATATATTTGCTGTTTGCCTTTGGGCAAGTCACGTAACCTCTTCCAAAACTAAGACTTAATCTAAGAGAAAGTATCTCTCTAAGAGAGAATGTACCTATGTTTAATGGTAGAGGTAATATCCCACTAGACATAGAAGCTCTTTACAGTTCTAGTAAAAAGAAAAAGTTCTCTGTCTACCTTTATCTTTCCTGGTTCCTCCACTTGAAGAATAAATTCCAGCTATCAAGGAAAGAATAAAATAATCCAGAAAATTGCTCTTGCATTTCAATAATTCCCTTAATGTGGGAAGGGAAGCAGGGGCTTGTTGGGCAGCTAGCATAGCCTTTCTCAGGCATTAAATCTTCACTAGACCAGGCAGAGCTATTCTCTACCTGTGAGTGAGCTCATAGGAAGGAAGTCGAGGGATTTACTAACTACCTAACTTGGTGTGGACTCCCCAGCAAGAGGTAAAATTGAGTGATTTCTATATAACAGGAATTGAAAGTTTACTGGAGCTCTATTCCGAGTTTGGTTATAAAATATAAGATTGGCTCATTCCCAGTCTCAAACTTCTCTTTCCTTTTCCTCCTAATTTCTCAACTTGAAAAAGTTGTGTGTATATGTGGGGAGGGGGGTGAAGGAGAAAGAGAAAAGGAAAACTTTTCATTTGTAGCGATTCTTTTGGACAACATCACCAGAATCTCTAATTAAGCCAAGATGGAACCCAAGAGGTTGCCAACTTGGTTTCATTGTCATTTGACACTCAACAAAACTCCAGTCGTTGAGAAGCCTGATGGCTGCAGGGTGAGACAAATCTACTTTTCATGAAGGCCAGCAAGCCAGACACTGCCAGGAATTCAGAGGCAATGGTGTGGGGTGTTCCGGCCCAAGAGGAGCTGAGTCAATGGTGGCCCAGTCTTGCATAATGTCATTATGCTCCCTCTGTTGGGAACTCCTCAAGATGTACCAGGAAGAGTACTTGGGGACCTGACCCACTGTGGGCTTTGAGCCATTATTTCCAATTTACCTGCAGATTGACAGCTGTTGGTGCACAAAGATCATTATTTTAATTAAGTATTCCCTAAGAGCTCATGTTCTGATTTATATACTGTTCAATCCTAAAATGAACAAATTCTGCATCTGTGCAGTGCATGGGATTATGGGATGATAGATTTAGAACTGGAATAATCCTTAAAAAGCTATCTAAAGGAAAGTAATGAATGCTGGAGCAGATGTGGCAAAGTTGGGACATTAATTCATTGCTGGTGGAGCTGTGAGTTGATCCAACCATTCTGGAGGGCAATTTGGAACTATGCCCAAAGGGCGACAAAAGAATGTCTACCCTTTGACCCAGCCATAGCACTGCTGGGTCTGTACCCCAAAGAGATAATGGACACAAAGACTTGTACAAAAATATTCATAGCTGCGCTCTTTGTGGTGGCCAAAAACTGGAAAACGAGGGGATGTCCATCAATTGGGGAATGGCTGAACAAATTGTGGTATATGTTGGTGATGGAATACTATTGTGCTAAAAGGAATGATGAACTGGAGGAATTCCATGGGAAGTGGAACAACCTCCAGGAAGTGATGAAGAGTAAAAGGAGCAGAGCCAGGAGAACATTGTACACAGAGACTGATACACTGTGGTACAATCGAATGTAATGGACTTCCCCATTAGTGGTGGTGTAATGTCCCTGAACAATCTGCAGGAGATCTAGGAGAAAAACCACTATCCACATCCAGAGGAAACACAATGGGAGTAAAAACACCAAAGAAAAACAACTGCTTGAATACATGGGTCAAAGGGATATGGTTGGGAATGTAGACTCTAAGTGAACATCCTAGTGTAAACAACAACATGGAAATGAGTTCTGATCAAGGACACGAGTAATACAGCTGCGGAAAGAGTGGGTGGAGGGGAGGGAGGGAAATAATATGATTATTGTAACCAAAGAATAATGTTCTAAATGGACTAAATAAACTTATTCAAATGGGGGGGGGGAATAGAATAAAAAGCTATCTAGCTCAATTCCTTCATTTTACAAATGTGGAAACTGAGTCCCAGAGAAGGTGACTTACCCAAAGTCACACAGAGAGCAAGTAACAGGACTGAGATTTGTACCCAGCTCCTAGTCTAACATATCTTCCACTTATCCATTCTGTACATACTGTTTAACTCAATAATAGCATTTATGGATCAATTTTTAGGCTTAAACAGAATTTTATATATGTTCCCTTATTTTATCTTCATGAAAACCTTGTGAGCTGAATACTACAGAAATCATTCCCATTTTATCAAAGAGGAAACTGGGCCTTAGATTAGTAAAATCATCTCATAGTCAATTGGATCCCTTTCAGCTTTAAATCTACGTTCCTATAATTCTAGGTGGTAGAAGGTGATATAACCAATAAAAAGATGGATGCTAGACTTAAACCTGAGTTAGTCTCATCTCCAAGTCCAGTTGCCATAATAGTTTTGAGAGGCAACATGGCCCAATGGAAAGACCCCAGGACTTAGCCTGGACACTTGGAGATTATGTCATGTCTATGAACAAGATACTTTCATCTCCATGATCCCCAAGCAGTAAAAAGTGCTAAATGGCATCTCTATATGTGATTTCCTGGGTAGTTTTCTCATCTGTAAAAAGAGACCATCATATTAGATGCCTTCTAAAGTCCTTTCCAACTCTTTCATTTTAAAATGGAGATAATGATTCTACCTACCACTCCCTATCTCTTAGGGTTGGTGAGAAGAAAGCTGCTTGGTTAACCTTAAAATGTCTTTTTTTTAATAGGATCAGGGAATGTTCTACATGATAGACTGTGATTAATGTTATCCCAAAGACACAGAGATATTGAAGAATAAAGGAGGAAGAAAATATAGCTGGTTGGAGGATCAGGGAAAACATAATAAAGGAGATAGATTTGGAAGACTGGTAGGATTTGGATAGGCAGAAGTAGGAGTGATGGCATTCTGATCCAAAGAAACAAATGTAGGAATTTGCATGGCATGTTTTAAGAATAGTCCCTAGAAAGGGAAAAATTTAAGACCAAGCAAGAGATAGAGAACATTACAAGGTATAAAGTGAATAATTCTGATTATATTAAGTTTAAGAGGTTTTGTACAAACAAAACTAATGCAACCAGAGGAACTTAAGAGAAAGATGCTATCCACATCCAGAGAAAGAACAGAAATGCAGAAGAAAAAAACATGATTTATCATTTGTTCATAGGGGTATAGGATTTAGAGTTTTGGTTTTAAAAGATTATTCTATTACAAAAATAAATAATAAGGAAATAGTTATCGAATATATATGTATATCCCAATGGAATTGTTTGTCAACTCCAGGAGGGGGGAGGTAAAAGGGGAAGGAGAGAATAATCATGTAACCATGGAAAAACACTCCTTGAGAAAGGAAAACCACTGAACGTATTTAATTAGGGGAATCTATTTTTCTAGAAATATGTCTTTATTTAAAAAAACATTTGTCTTCCTGATAACTCAAAGCCCCACCTCAAGACCCACCAGTTCCATGAAGCTTTCCGTAAGTCATGCTGGACCTACCTTGTGGGACTGTGTAGGTGAGAGCCAAATTGTTTTGTTCCTGTTGTTTATTTTTTTTTGTTTGGTAACACTGCCTAGAGAGTAAGCTTTGTGAAGGCAAGAACAATGTTTTATAAGTTTTTGTACACTCCCCCATCCTACCAACAGTGTTCAGTCTCAGGTAGGGCTCACATTAAGCTTAATAGAAATTGTCTATTGTTTCTGGTGCACAGGTATAAGGGTTAGGGTTAGGGTTAGACCATTTTAGAGATCAAAGGAAAAAATCAGCACAACAATTAGAGAAATGAGAATCAACTAAGCAAGTGAGATGCCATCAGGGCCCTGTTCTGGAGTAGGACTGCCCCAGTAGCTTGTGGGCTAGCCTAAACTTATTACACTATTCCTTAGCCCAGTGTCCCTGGGAACTGCTTAGATTAGAACCATTTGAAGTTCTTTCTCCTGTCCTATATTTCCTTTTGGTGCTTCTAGCAGTCACTGTTAAGCAGGATCTCTTGTCCTCTGACTGCAAGGAGCCCACAAATCTTGGTGCAGGCATGGCTAAGACAACAAGAAAGGAATGAGAGGGTACCATCAAGGACAATAGTTGTTGACCTTAGAAGAAGCCTCAACGCTATGCCTTAAGATATCTAGATCATTGGGGTGTGATCCCACTTGTATGAAACTCATCAAGAATATGGAAGCAGCCTGCATTAGAGCATCCTAGATGCCCAGGGCTGGCTTCTCTGTTGAGCTGATCTGTAGGTAACCAGAGAGGACAAGAGAGATTGGTTTTCTCATCAGAGTTATTGGCAGGAGCTTCTGCCTTCCTTTCTTCAGATCAATTTTTCTGTCTTCTCAATTAGAGCAACACATAGCTTCATGGGGGATCACTGCCAGGAACAATGCTGGCAAACTGCTGCCCAGGCAGATGGGCACAGGAGCCACATACACACATACACCAAGTCACAGCCCTGCTTCCAGCCTAGGTCTCAGCCATTATCTGGGAATCAATTGCCACCCAATTATGATACATAGAAGAAGGCAAACCAGGCTGGTTGAAGCAGCAGAGCTCCTGAGGGAGAGATGGGAGATGGCTTGTGCCAGACAAGTCAAAGCCCCACCAATACTTGACCACCCTCTCCCCTCAGATCCTCATGGGCACAGCCCAAGACCCTGAGCCCAAGAACTTTGGGAATAGCAATACTTCTAGTCCAGTGCCCACAGCATCCTCCTGGGAAGCAGCCCCTGTGGACATGCAGCTTGGGGACTGACTCCTGCAGAAGCAACAGCCATAGCCACTGAAGACCTGGGAAAGAATACATTCCCCACCAGAATCCTTGATCCTGTCCAGTGGTTCCATATTAGAAACAAATTAAAGTTGATCAGTGAAAATAAATTTAAAGAAGAGCCATTAACATCTGCTTTGCTGTTCTACCCCAAGAACCATGGTTCCTTTCCATCTGCCTCGCAGCTGAAGCCTTCCATCTGTCATCTCCCTCATTAGAATGTGAGCTCCTGGAGAGGAGGAACTGACTTACTTTCCTATTTGTGTCCCCAGAACTCAGCATTGTGCTCTTTACTCAATAGAGTACTTAATAAAGGCTCCAAAATTCATCCATTGATTCGTATTCTTTATTTTTCAAAGGCAACAATGGAATTTGTCTCTTCTCATCCCAGTCCCTGCTCAAACTCTTTGAGTTTCATACTTTTGGAGGAAGTTTCTATATATCTTTGGAAACAGCATTTTCCCATCATGTTTGTAGTGTTACCCTCAAAAGTAACAGTTACATATACCCAGCTGGGCCAGGTTTCCATGTCCTCTGACAGATAGGAAGGAAGGAGGGAAGGAAGGAGGGGAGGAGGGAAGGAAAACCATCAAAACCAGGCTATGCATTTATTAAGCACCTACTCTGTGCAGTGCTTTACTTAGACTAGACATAAGCAGTCTAACCCCACAAGGAACTGACTTTCTACTGAGACTGAAGGGGAAGGATGCATGGGCCATCCAAACAGACAAGCATTTGAGGAGGGGGAAGAAATCCCTAACAACTAGGGGAACTAGAAAAAGCTTTCTGGAGAAACTGATGTATGCAATGAACTTTAAAGGAAGCCAGGAATTCTAAGAGGCTTAGGTGAAAGGAGAGTGCATCCCTGGAGGGGGGAACAGTTCATGCAAAGGTTCTTAGGTTGGAAATGACATGCCAAGGGGGAAAGTAAAAAGGTCAGTTTAGCCAATACCAGGTGAGGAATAATATGCAATAAGGCTAGAAAGAAAGGCTGGAGCTCACAGGGAAAGGCTCCTAAAAGCCAAGCTAAGTATTTTATTAGAGGGAGCCATTGAAGGTGACCCATCTCTTACACTAGAACCCTACTGCTGGGCTGGATAGAAAGCCTGCTTATCTGCCATTGTTGAGGTGGTGCTATATACACTGGAAAAAGTCCTGGGTTTGAAATGAGATGTCCTGGACTTGAATCCCAACCATACTATACTATCATCCAATTAGTTGGAATGGTGGATAGTGAACTGGACTTGGAATCGAGAAGACTCATGTTCAAGGGTTCAAATCTGCCCTTAGACATTTAGTAGCTGCATGATCTTGGGCAAGTTTCCTCATCTATAAAACAAGCTGGAGAAGGAAATAGCAAACCATTTCAGTATCTTTGCCAAGAAAATTCCAAATGGAGTCACAAAGAGTCATACACAACATGAAGCAACAACTACACTATACTATTACCCGGATAAGCAAAGGTAAGTTATTTAAGCACCTCATGTGATAATGAAAGGCTCAGCACATAGAAGGTGGGGGTAAATACTGATTGATCAATTGAAAGAGTATATAACCTCTAAGGTAGCTTCTATGTCTCCCTCTAAGCCAGGACTCTGATTCAGGGCTGGATGGTTCTATATTTACTTGTTGGTTCCAGTTCTTGGCCTGATGATTGTTGATTTCTAACAATTCTCCTTTCTCCTTCAAGAAGCTGATGCATTCTAGCAGATGCAAGCAGAAGATGGCACAATTAAGGATTTGGACAGAGGCACCAATGGAAGGGAGGATCTTGTGGATCAGAGGACCTGCACAGGGTCTTTTAATACCTCTACTAAATCAAACAGCAGGTATCCAAAGTTTCAAGGTAATAAGAAGAAATACCAGCCAGTTTTCAGACTGGAATTAACCACCTCAAGGATGGAAGCTCCACATCCTCAGTCGATTTTAGAAGCTTTTTTTGGCTTTACTAAAGCACAGTCTGACCATGTCCTTTCCCTGCTCAAGATATCACAATGGCTCCCACTCACATCAAGAATAAAACATACACACTCCTCTAGTTAGCATTTATGACCCTTCACAGTTTATCTTTGACCCATCTTTTTTTGGCAGTTCTCACTTGATTTCCCTTCACATACACTATGCCCCAGTCAAACTGCCCCACTTGCTACTCCCACATAAGATCTCCCACCTCCAAACCTTTGAACCATCTTTGCCCCATCATAGCAGGTAGTCACTCCTTACTTTTGTCCCTAGCTTCCTGCAAGGATCAAATGCCTCATCCTGCAAGGAGGCTTCTCCTAGTTCCCCAGATGTTAGTAATCACTGTTTCTTGAATCACCAGGCAGTGTATAGGCTGGATAAAAGGCCAGCATGCCACTCTGCCTGCCAGGAGTCACTTCACCTTTTCTTCTTTATTGGCTTTTGTCTTCTGACATCAAGAGTCTGGGATTGTTCTCAATCAAAGCCAAATGGGTCATCAAATAAAGATTTACAGGACAGGCATGAAGAATATGGAGCTTCTCCACCCAGGGAAGTGCCCAAGCAGAGTGGAACTCAGTCCCAGCAGGAGCTCTGGGGAGCCAGAGAGACTATGCTCCAAAGAGAAACAGATGAGTCATGCTTCTGCTTTAGACCTGCCTCAAATTATGGGCTCAGAACTCACGAAGCCATAGCCTTTTATTTTTAATCAAAGGAAATAGACAACAAAGACACCTTGCCGCTAAGGGAAGGAGGGAGAGAGGGAGAGAGGAGGGAAGGAGAAGAGAGAGAAAAAGAAGGAAGGAGGGAGGCTGGAGAAAAGAAAAGGGTGAGGAGAAAGGAAGGAAGACAGAGAAGAAGAAAGAAGTGAAAGGGGGGAAAAAGAAAGGGGGAGGAGGGAGAGAGATGGAGAGAGATAGACAAAGACAGAGAGAAACCTCTTTGTATATGATTAGACAATGAACCTCTGTTGTCAACAAAACAAGGAATAAAATCTAAAGTTTTTTTTTTTATAATTCTGATATCAAAGGATCACAGATTTAGAGAGAGATGATTTTAGAGTCCATCTTGTCCAATGCATAAATGAGAGAAAAAGCATTTCTCACATAACAAGTGAGGATCATTTTACAGAATCCCAGAGATGGGGCTAATAATTATCATCAGTGTGATAAAAAGTTATTTTGTAAGAACATTAAGTTCTTTACACTCTCTTACACTATGGACTTAAGACATTTTCTAAAGCATCCCTGTGAATAATTCTGAGAGACTTACAACAAAGGATGCTCTCCACCTCCAGAGAAAGATCATTTGGAGTCAGAATGCAGATGAAAGCATCAGATTTATCACTTGTTTATTTGGGAGGTTTGGTTTGATCAGGTCACTCTCAAAAATGAACTATTTGGAAATTTGTTCTACACGATAATACATGTATAACCCAGACCAAATTGCCTCCCAGCACTGGGGAGGGGAAGAGAAGGGAGGGAGATACGATTGATCATGTAACTTAGGAAAACTTGTGTAGAAATTTATTATAATGTGTAATTGATAATAAATAAATGAAAAAATAAAATAAAACAACCCTGTGAGATAGGTATTAAGATCCCCTTTTACCAGGTGAGGCTATATCATGTCATGGAAAGGACACTGGATCTGGGCTTAGGCGACCTAAGTTTTTATCCCATTTGTGCCTCATACTACCATATTATCCTGGACAAGTCATTTCCCCCACTGAGGAATCTCTTTATTCTCATCTCTAAGACAACAGGCTGAGCTGCATGGACTCTGGTCCCTTTTAGCTCTAAATTGCTTGATGGCAAGTGATTTATCCACAGCTATGAAGCCAAATCATGGCAGAACTCGGACTCAAAACTAGGTGTTCTGATACCAAACTTGGGGCACTTTCCACTAGGCCACCATGTTTTGCCTCATCACTGAAGGACCCAAATACTTTGATGAGCAAGCAATACGTGTCCCACCCTCCATCATCAAATGATGAGTAAGACTCAGCAGAGAAAAGGAGGAAATGGTATAGTTAGAAGAAGAAGAATTACATCCCAGGGGAGTAGATCTTCCATCCCTTTGCCTGTCCTGTTGAGATCATCTAACTTCCCTCAAGAGGAAAATGGTAATTAAAAACAATTCTAATAAACTTTGCATGCAGAACTGTCCAAAGCATTCTGAATCATCATTGGAAACACCTAACACCAGGTAACAGCAGTGTGGGAGCAAAGGAACATTTGGAGGGCAATCCCACCTGCAGTTATTTGTAATTTCAGTGACTTTGCCAAGACCCCGGACCTCTCTGATACTTGGTTTCCTCAACTATAAAAGGAGTATAACAATGCCCTTAGTACCTAGCCCATGGAGCTCTTGGTAGGCTCACATAGCAATGTCAATAAAGTGCTGTGTGGTTCCACCAGTTTGGAAACTTGCTTAACGGTGCCACTATATGGTTATGAATGATCTCCTAATTGCTAAATCCAATGGATTTCCTCAGTCCTCGTCCATCTTCACCCCATTCGAGGTCAGCCATTGCCTTTGTCCTGGACTCTCTTTTCTCCTTAGTTTTTCGGGCTCCTGTCTGCTTGGCTCTCCTCCTCCCTGCCTGACCACTCCTTTCTCCAGCTCTTTTGTTAGATTTCATTCATGTTTGACCCATTATGTATGAGTGAACCCAAATCTCTGACCTGGGCCCTCCTGTCATCATACACTCTCTCCTGATGGCTTTTCCCTTTCCCATGGAATCAACTATTGTCTCTATACAAATGACTTCAAAACGCCACAAATCCAGTCCTAATCCACCTCTTCATCTCCATTATTTTCACCACCATATCCCAGAGACATCTCAAGTTTGACATGTCCAAGATGGCGTTTATTATCTTTTCATCTATAGGGCAGCTAGGTAGTACAGTGGGTAGAGCACCAGGTCTGAAGTCAGGAAGTCATCTTCCTGAGTTCAAATCTGGCCTCTGACACATCCTAGCCAAGTGGCCCCAGGCAAGTCCCTAGACTCTGTTTGCCTCAGTTGTACCATCTGTAAAATGAGCTAGAGAAGGAAATGGCCAACCACTCCAATGTCTCTGCCAAGAAAATCCCAAATGGGGTCACAAAGAGCCAGATACAACTTAAAAAAGGCTGAATGACATCTTTTTTTTCCTAAACCAAATCTTCCTCCTCACTTCACAATTTCTGGTAAGGGGCGGCCATTCTTCAAAAACCCACAAAGGTATTCTTAGGGTCTTCTGGAACCCTTCCTTGCCTGTTCCCTCTTTAATCGTTTGCCAAGTTTTGGATTTCTACCTGCTCAGCATCCACTGCACACCCATTCACACAGCCACCACCCGAGTTCACGTGCTCATCTAAACTATTGTTTTTGGATTCCCAGTTCAAGTCCGTGAGTGGATACAGGACGATAAGGGAAGGATGGATTGGGCGAACACTGGGGCAAAGGTGAAACTGGCTTGCCTTGGATACGGATTGGGCACTGGATTCCCAGAGATTCTGACAGGGTCAGTTAAGTGAACCAGGTCTAGAACGTCCATCTCCCATGCAACAAGATCAATAGGAGAAAAATGGTGATAAAAGGCCGCCCCATGGGAACTTCTCTGAGTTGGACAGCATCTAAGCCTTCTACTCTGCTTTGGGAAAAGAGTGCTCACAAGAGGACAAGGACAGAATATGTGAGAAGGAAAGCCAAAGAAAAAGATCCAGGGTTTGAAGGGGACCACAATCTTATTATAAGTTATTATTGTAACAAGGGAGCCTCCAAAACTAAGATAATCTTTTTTTAAATGAAATTCTTATTGTCTGGCTTGGAATCAATGCTATTTATTGGTTTCAAGACAGAGAAGCAGTAAGGGCCAGGCAATGGGGGGAAGTGACTTGTCCAGGATCACACAGCTAAGAAGTGTCTGAGGGCACAAAACTAATGTAATCTAAAGGCACATCAATAAAAGTGTAGTATCTATGTGAGCAAATGAATATGTGTGTTCTAGTTTTCCTTGATTTAACCAAAATAGCTAGTTTGCTTAGTGCTGAATGCCTTATTTTAAGCACAGCGACAAGCTAGATTGCATTTAAAAGTTGGCAGCAAGGAGGTGAGAGGATCATTTGAGGAAACTGGGGAGTCATTAGCAATAGTATACTAGATTATAAACTCTAGAAGGGATTACTTAGAACAGGGCTGGATTAGTTCCTAAAACAGTATTTTGTGTGCATTACATATTTAATATAATATGTGTTCAATGAATGAGAAGAGAATACTGAGGTGTCTGGGAAAAGCGAAGGAGAAAAAAAGTTGAGTTGAGAAAGAAAGAAGGGAAGGAGGCAGAACTATGAGCTTGGAGAGATACAGAAACTACAAAGGAGAGAAGAGATCAGAATTTGGGGAGGTGAAATGGAGGAAGAAATGAGAATCAGGACAACTAGAGGAGGGGGAAATAGACTTGGGCAGAAAGAGAAGCCGAGAATGCAGAATGATCAAATAAATTCTGCTCCTCCCTGGTAAGACTTGGAAAAGGAAGCTGGGGTCCTTGTCAAGGTACTTAGGAGGCTGTTGGTTTGGGTTCTTCATTTTTGAAAAGGACTAATGACTTCACAGGGAATGTCTTGACCTGTGCATGAATGAGATTCAAGTGAGGCAGTTACACAAAGTAGATGGCTTCACTCTCTCTTTGAGTCATCCAAGTCCAGCGGCAAGGCAAAAGTCAGGATGACTCGCAATGGCTCAGGATGGATTAGATGACCATGGCTTCTTCAATTAAAAAAATTCTCATTTTCTGTCTTAGAATCAATACTAAGTGTCAGTTCTAAGGCAGAAGGGCAATAAAAGCTAGGCAATTGGGGTAAAGTGACTTGCTCAGGGTCACATAGGTAGAAAGTATCTGAGACCAGATTTGAACCCAGGTCCTTCTGACTCCAGGCTTGGTACTGTATTCACTGACCCTGGCTTCTTCAATGTTTGACAAAGCTCTAAACACTCCACAGCACTTGGTTCAGCCACCTTCGTGGCCATTAGAACAAATTACTCTAATCCACCCTCTTTCACTGGAGGAAACCTTTACCTTCTTGGGGTAGACATTCCCTAGTTCAGCAACAGACCTATCAGTTACCCTTAACCTGGCAGCCCATCTGCCATTATGATTTTATTGGAGGATGGCCACTCCACACTAGACCTTCTTGGAGCCACAGGGGTGAGCTGGCTGAAAAGTGGACACTAAAGGTGAAGGAGCAGCCCTCATACCAGAGGGTATAATCCTCCCTGAACACCTCATACACTTGTGAGGTGAGGAGGTGCTAAAGGACAGAGACAGGCAAAAGTGGGAAGGGATTTCACTGGCCAACTGCTCTAATCCACCTTCCTGTGATACCTGAAAAGGGTGGGCATTTCTTGAAGGCTAAGAGGAACTCATGCCCTGCTTTGTCAGCCTATTCCACTTTGGGACATCTTTGTCTCCCAGCTAACCACCAGGAGGTAACTAAGGCGCTCTATGCAATCAGGCATGTTCTCTGGCTTTGCCGTTGACACTAGACACCCAGTTTTTGTCATCTTCTCTAAATGCCCTCCAGGCACTCATCCTTTCCTCTATTCCAGTGCGTATGTAGAGTTGGCGATAAATGTCTTCATGCCTAGTAACACGCAGTCCCTTTAAAATCCCTGCACGCTAGCCTAAAATTGGGCTGATGCCCTCTAACAAGATAGGAAGATCAAATTTAATTTGGGACTATGGGGCTGAATCCTGCTTTGGTTGTTCAAGTTTTTACTGAATCAGAATAAATTGTCATAACCACTACTGGAAACAGTCATCCATCTCCATCAGCCTGACAAAGAACTTGCATTGCGGAGCACTGGCTTAAAGTCATCCCTCAGAAGAGGGTCCCATCGAGATCATCACTGATTTGGGCTTTTATTGGAGGGGTGGGAAGGTCCACATTTGAGATTTTATGCCTGTATAGGAAACTCCCAGGGCAGCAACTCCCTCCACCAATTTAGATGGACAAATCAGCTCTACCTTGGAGTCTTAGATTATTTTCTAAGACAATGAGATATTATCACTAGCTTGTAATGACCCTCATAGTTTATATCGCCCCCTGATTGTTCAGACTCCTAGGCCTATTTTGTACTGCCTCTCAGGCATCTTTGGTAGAAGTTATGTCATCCTAATGTTACTATCCTAATAATGAGCTACTTGGGTATTTATATTTATGAGCATATGCCTAATAGACGCACATTTCCCTTCATCTTCTCTTTTAACTCTTGCTCGTGTTTCATTGGATCTCAGTGTCTCTAGGGATCTCAGAGACCAGGTGGTCTGAGCAGCGGTCCTTTCTACAGTATATCCTTAAAGTGGTCTTTCTGCCTTTTTTAGTGATGAGAAACTCACCACCTCCCAAGGTAGCTCATTCCATTCTGGGAAAGCTCTAATAATTAGGAAGTCTTCTAAGTAAACATTCTCTTAATCATTTCTACTCATTATTCTATCTGGGACCAAAAAGAACAAATCTAATCAATCCTCTACATGGTAGCTCCTTAAATATAAACTGCGATATCTGCCAAGTCTTTTCTCCTCCAAGTTGAACATTTCTACTTCCTGGATCCATTACCAACCTGGAAGCTTTTCTCCTGATGTTCAAGAATTTCCATGAAGAATCCTTCATCCAATGGAACATCACTCTGCACAGAGGTGATCTGTTTGAATTCCTGAGGGACCTTTTATATGACACCTAAGATAAGATCATGGATTTAGAGCTGAAAATATCCTGAGAATCCATTTAGTCTAATCCCCTAACAATTATGCAGATGAGGCAACTGTGAGAGAAGCTAAATAATTTTTCCAACTTTACATGGGTACTTAGTATTTGAGACAGGATTTGAACACAAGTCTTTCTGACTTCAAACTATCAATGAACCAACATTATCTTATCACTCACATAATTTGGGAACTAGCAGTCATCCAGACTGACCTGCATAGAAAAGGATTGTCCACCAGAACAAATCTTACCTAAGTTGTCCATTCAACTATTCAAAGACTACCAAAGGGAGGGAACCCAATATCCCTGGAAGCTGCCTATTCTCCTTTCAGACAGCAAATGCCCAATAGAAGCATTAGGAATTGTTGGAAGTTTTAGGAAGTTTTTCCTGATGATGGCACTAGATTGACTTCTCTGAAACTTGTACCCATTGCCCCTGCATCAGCCCTTGGGTAGCATTCAAAATAAATATAACCCCTCCTCCCTATGACAGCCTTGAAGACAGCTACCATCTCCTCCCCACCCCAGAACCTCCTCTTCTTCAGATAAAAGATGTCAACATGTTTCCTCCAGCCCAATCATGCCTTTTCTTACATTATTCTCCACATCTTTCCATTAGCCCTCCTGAGAGGATGTGCACAGTACAAAGCATGCTGGGTTAGCTCTCTTGTCTGTCCATCTCTGTGCTCACACTTGCTACCAGACCACCTCCTTTTGCAATGCTTCCAATTGTTGCTCTTCAATTGTTTCAGTTGTGTCCAATTCTTTCATGATCCCAGTTGGGGGTTTCTCAGCAAAAATATTGGAGAGATTTGCCATTTCCTTCTCTATATCATTTTACAGATGAGGAAATCAAGGCAAATAAGGTTAAGGGACTTGCCCAGGGTCACATAGGTAACTAGTGTCAGAAGTCAGATTTGAACTCAGGAATATGAGTTTTCCTAACTCCAAGTCTAGTTCCCTGCTATGTTACCCAGCCACCCCAGAAGAAGTAATTTACTCTAAATGAGATACAAAGAAGATGAAGACATAGCTCTTGTCTTCATGGAACTTACAACTTGGCTATCTTGGTCCTAAAGATCCATATTGGTCCCAGTGGCCTCACTGCAGTCTCCTTTCATTAGCCAAGGTCAGATCAATACCCCCAAAAATGACCCTGATGCCTTAACAACAAAACCTTTTACTCTGTGATGTTAGAACTGTCCTCTAACCTCGATTGCCTTAAATTTCGTCATTTGGGTTGAGCCATTGACCACCAAGAACAACACCATTCTGTAGGTTTCCTTACTCAGATTCATCCTCCTCCTTTCTGTTACTGATCTAAGCACCGTATTTTAAGGCAAACTGTTTTCTTTGACTCTGAAAACCATAAGTATTAAAAAAAAATAGGGCAGGACTCTGAGTGGAAACTAGAGTTGATTCTCTAGATGGGACCATGTTCAACATAGGACTAAGGAAAAATCTCCAGATGTGGAGAGAATGGACCTGGGGGTTCAATCCACTCACACTTGCTATTTTTGTGAATTTGGTTAAGACACATTACTTCTATAGGCTTCAGTTTCCTCATCTGCAAAATGAGGGGATTGGACCGGGCAACGTGGAGAAGTAGAAAGAAAGTGGGATTTGGCAGCAAAGGTTCCAATCCTGGTTCTAGAACTTACATTTTATTAAATGACTTTGGGTATATCATTTCATTTCCCCGAGCCTCAATTTACTTGCCTGTAAAATGAAGAGGTTGGGCCAAATGACTTCTGGGATCCCTTCCAGCTCTAAATTTGTGAACCACATAATAGCTACGCTCATATTACTATGGTACTTTAAATTTTTGAAAGAGACTCCTCCCCACAGGTGTGTGAGGCTGGAAGGATACATATCATGACCCCCATTTTGTTGATGACTGAGACTTAGAAGGCAGAAGGGATTGGTACACTATCAGTTGTAGGAAACACTAGAGACAAAGCTCAAACCTTCTGATTCCTAGGGTAGCTAGGTGGAGCCATAGTGCCTAGAGTCCTCGAGTCAGGAACACCTGAGTTCAAATTTGACACAAATTATACCCTTACTAGTTGTTACTCTGGGCAAATCACTTAATTTTTCTGTCTGCCTTAGTTTCTTCATCTGTAGAATAGGGCTAATAATAGCACCTAATTGCCAGAGTCCCTGTGAGGACCAAATGAGATATTTGTAAAGACTTTGTCATAGACCCCCGGCACATAGTAAATGGCATATAAATATTTGGTTCCATCACCATCACCATCATCATCCTCATGAGCACCATCATCATTATTATCACAAGACCAAGGCACGGTATGGTCATAGACTAACCTTCCAAGCCCTACAGAAAGATGGCAAGCAAACACCAGAGAAGTGGGAGGACCCAGCCCTGTGTCCATCAAATAGGTCCTCTACACATCTCTGGTTTCCCATACTGATGGTCAATGGACCATGTTGGGAGTACTAGGAAGGCATGCACAGCTCCCAGGCAAAATCCAGCTATCCCAATTCCACATTGACCTTGGACCCTGGATAGTTCCCCTTCCACTGGGAGTAATACATGTTGTCTTTGCTGGGGGGGAGCAGCTGTCTTCCTCTCCATATGGATTTTTTGGAAACACACTGCTGAAGTTTCACTCGGGCTCCAGCTTGACTTGGGAGGTCTCAACTCTGTCTGCCCATTTTTAAGTGATCAAGATGGCAAGAAAAGAGCTTCATTTTCTTCTTCCTTAAGGATGCCCCCTTGCCCTTTCATAACTCAAGTCTAAGCTTTCAGGGGATCATATTTTATGGCAGGAGACTGTATTTTAGTCCTGATTTTTTTCTTTCCAAAAATAAAATCATTAGCACCCGAGAATGGTTTCCTCTAAGACAGGAGTCTTTAATCCTAATGTATGAGAATGGCCATGGGGCCAGAGAGATGAATGGGCCTGCTCACTGAGGCTCTTGCATTGGTTGGCAGTGTTTGCACAGTGGGCTACAGCCAGTCTGCTGGGTCTGAGGCAGGGGGCGAAAACTGGCAAGCCCCACCAGCCTTGGAATGCCAAGGGACATTTTACAGTGCCAGCTAAGTCCCTGTTTATGCATTCATTTGGGCTTCCCATGATGAGAATAAACCTGTCTTTTAAATTCATGAAGTCGTTAACCAAGTTCGGGAAATGAGGGGTCATAATAGAGGACAGCCATCCCATACATTACCCAGTGAATGTCCATCCCTCCTTTCTGTTATTTCATTCTCTTTGTGCACTGATCAGTGTTGCCCAGAGGAAAGCTGAAGACAGAATCAGTCAGCACTAATTAATCACTTATTGTGTACCAGGTGCCATGTTGGGTATTAGGAATAGAAAGAAGAAAAATTAGTTGGGAGGTTCCTAGGAGGCAAAGCTTTGCTCCACACTATCTGAGAAAGCATCCCCAAGGAAACATCTGAGAAGAAGTCCGTCAACCTTTGGAGGATAGAAGCCTTGAGGATATATAACATCTCCCCCTTTGGCCTCTTATTCTTCAGCCTAAGCATCCCCTTATGACATCTCCACCTGGTTCCTGGAACTCAGTATGTCCCAAATGACGCTCAGTATCAAACTCACTCCTATCTCCTTTGGCTTCCCCGTTTTTGACACTTGCACTTCCAAAGCAACATCCCCGGTTCTTTCTAATAGACCTTATACAGTAAGAACTCAAGGCTATTTATCACCCTGGTTGGTTGCCTCCTCATGGATTCTCCATTGACTTCATTCCATCTAAAATGCAGCATTCATCCCTGAAAAGAATGACTTAGGGATGGTCTGATTGAATCCAAGGACAGCAGGATTTTCATGAACTCAATCTGGAAAGTGGGTCTCCACTGGATGAGGAGTCAAGCTCTCCCATGAAAAAGAGATTCTTTTTTTTAAATAATATTTTATTTGATCATTTCCAATCATTATTCATTAAAGAAAAAGATCATTTTCTTTTCCTCCCCCCCCAAACCCCATAGCCGACACGTGATTCCACTGGGTATCACATGTGTTCTTGATTCGAACCCATTGCCATGTTGTTAATATTTGCATTAGAATGTTTGTTTAGAGTCTCTCCTCTGTCATGTCCCGTCAACTGCTGTAGTCAGGCAGTTGCTTTTCCTTGGTATTTCTACTCCCACAGTTTGTCCTCTGCTTATGGATAGTGTTTTTCCCCCTAGATCCCTGCAGATTGTTCAGGGACATTACACCACCACTAATGGAGACGTCCATTACGTTCGATTATACCACAGCGTATTAGTCTGTGTACAATGTTCTCCTGGTTCTGCTCCTCTCGCTCTGCATCACTTCCTGGAGGTTGTTCCAGTCTCCATGGAATTCCTCCAGTTTATTATTCCTTTTTGTACAATAGTATACCATCACCAACATATACCACAATTTGTTCAGCCATTCCCCAATTGATGGGCATCCCCTCGTTTTCCAATTTTTGGCCACCACAAAGAGTGCAGCTATGAATATTCTTGTACAAGTCTTTTTCCTTATTATCTCTTTGGGGTACAAACCCAGCAGTGCTATGGCTGGATCGAAGAGTAGACATTCTTTTGTCGCCCTTTTGGCAGAGTTCCAAATTGCCCTCCAGAATGGTTGGATCAGTTCACAACTCCACCAGCAATGAATTAATGTCCCTACTTTGCTACATCCCCTCCTGCATTCATTACTTTCCATAGCTGTAATGTTAGCCAATCTGCTAGGTGTGAGGTGATAACCTCAGGGTTGTTTTGATTTGCATCTCTCTGATTATAAGAGATTTAGAACACTTCTTCATGTGCTTATTAATAGTTTTGATTTCTTTATCTGAAAACTGCCTATCCATGTCCCTTGTCCACTTATCAATTGGAGAATGGCTTGATTTTTTGTACAATTGATTTAGCTCTTTATAAATTTGAGTAATTAAACCTTTGTCAGAGGTTTCTATGAAGATTTTTTCCCAATTTGTTGATTCCCTTCTGATTTTAGTTATATTGGTTTTGTTTGTACAAAAGCTTTTTAATTTGATGTAGTAAAAATTATTTATTTTACATTTTGTGATTCTTTCTATGTCTTGCTTGGTTTTAAACCCTTTCCACTTCCAAAGGTCTGACATGTATACTATTCTGTGTTTACCCAATTTACTTATGGTTTCCTTCTTTATGTTTAAGTCACTCACCCATTTTGAATTTATCTTGGTGTAGGGTGTGAGGTGTTGATCTATTCCTAATCTCTCCCACACTGTCTTCCAATTTTCCCAGCAGTTTTTATCAAATAGTGGATTTTTGTCCCAAAAGCTGGGATCTTTGGGTTTATCATATACTGTCTTGCTGAGGTCGCTTTCCCCCAGGCTATTCCACTGATCCTCCTTTCTGTCTCTTAGCCAGTACCAAATTGTTTTGATGACTGCTGCTTTGTAATATAGTTTGAAGTCTGGGACTGCAAGGCCCCCATCATTTGTGGTTTTTTTTTTTCATTATTTCCCTGGATATCCTTGATCCTTTGTTATTCCAAATGAACTTTGTTATGGTTTTTTCTAAATCAGTAAAGAAATTTTTTGGGAGTTCAATGGGTATGGCATTAATAGATAAATAAGTTTGGGTAGGATGGTCATTTTTATTATATTGGCTCGTCCTATCCATGAGCAGTTAATGTTTTTCCAGTTGCTCAAGTCTAGTTTTAGTTGTGTGGCGAGTGTTTTGTAGTTGTGTTCATAAAGTTCCTGTGTTTGTCTCGGGAGGTAGATTCCTAAGTATTTTATTTTGTCTAAGGTGATTTTGAATGGGATTTCTCTTTCTAGTTCTTGCTGCTGAGCTGTGTTGGAGATATATAGAAATGCTGATGACTTATGTGGGTTTATTTTGTATCCTGCAACTTTGCTAAAGTTGTTGATTATTTCAATTAGCTTTTTGGTTGAATCTCTAGGACTCTTTAAGTAGACCATCATGTCATCTGCAAAGAGTGATAACTTGGTCTCCTCCTTGCCTATTTTGATGCCTTCAATTTCTTTTTCTTCTCTAATTGCTACTGCTAGTGTTTCTAGTACAATGTCAAATAGTAGAGGTGATAATGGGCATCCTTGTTTCACTCCTGATCTTATTGGGAATGCATCTAGTTTATCCCCATTGTGGATGATATTAGTTGATGGTTTAAGATATATACTGTTTATTATTTTTAGGAAAGGCCCTTCTATTCCTATGCTTTCTAGTGTTTTTAATAGGAATGGGTATTGTATTTTATCAAAGGCTTTTTCTGCGTCTATTGAGATAATCATGTGGTTCTTTTTGGTTTGCTTGTTGATGTGGTCAATTATGTGGATGGTTTTCCTAATATTGAGCCAGCCCTGAATCCCTGGTATAAATCCTACTTGATCATGGTGGATGACCCTTCTGATCACTTGCTGGAGTCTTTTTGCTAGTATCCTATTTAAGCTTTTTGCATCTATATTCATTAGGGAGATTGGTCTATAATTTTCTTTCTCTGTTTTTGACCTGCCTGGTTTTGGAATCAGTACCATGTTTGTGTCATAAAAGGAGTTTGGTAGAACTCCCTCTTTGCTTATTATGTCAAATAATTTGTATAGTATTGGGATTAACTGTTCTCTGAATGTTTGATAGAATTCACTGGTGAATCCATCAGGCCCTGGGGATTTTTTCTTAGGAAGTTCTTTGATGGTTTGTTGGATTTCATTTTCTGATATGGGATTATTTAAGAATTCTATTTCCTCTTCTGTTAGTCTAGGCAGTTTGTATTTTTGTATATATTCATCCATATCACCTAAATTGGTGTATTTATTGCCATATTATTGGGCAAAGTAATTTCTAATGATTGCCTTAATTTCCTCTTCATCAGAGGTGCTGTTCCCCTTTTCATCTTTGATGCTGTTAATTTGTTTTTCTTCTTTCCTTTTTTTAATTAGATTGAACAGCACTTTGTCTATTTTGTTTGTTTTTTCAAAGTACCAGCTTCTTGTCTTATTTATTTAATCAATAGTTCTATCACTTTTGATTTTATTAATTTCTCCCTTAATTTTTAGGATTTCTAGTTTGGTTTTCTGCTGGGGGGGTTTAATTTGATCGCTTTCCAGTTTTTTCATTTGCATTTCCAATTGATTGATCTCTGCTCTCCCTAGTTTGTTAATATATACACTCAGGGATATGAATTTACCTCTGATTACTGCTTTGGCTGCATCCCAAAAGGTTTGAAAGGATGTCTCACCATTGTCATTTTCCTCGATGAAATTATTAATTGTTTCTATGATTTCTTCTCTACCTAAATGATTTTGGAGTATCATATTGTTTAATTTCCAATTAGTTTTTGATTTGGTTTTTCATATACCATTACTGATTGTTATTTTTATTGCCTTGTGATCTGAAAAGGCTGCATTTATTATTTCTGCTTTTCTGCATTTGTATGCCATGTTTCTGTGACCTAGTGTATGGTCAATCTTTGTAAATGTGCCATGTGGTGCTGAGAAGAAGGTGTATTCTTTTTTGTCCCTATTTATTTTTCTCCATATGTCTATTAATTCTAATTTTTCTAAGATTTCATTCACTTCTTTTACCTCTTTCTTATTTATTTTTTATTTGATTTATCTAAATTTGATAATGGTTGGTTTAAGTCTCCCACTAATATGGTTTTACTGTCTATTTCTTCCTTCAATTCTCCTAGGTTCTCCATTAGAAATTTGGGTGCTATATTATTTGGTGCATACATGTTGATTAGCGATATTTCCTCATTATCTAAAGTCCCTTTTAAAAGAATGTAATTACCTTCCCTATCCCTTTTAATCAGGTTTATTTTTACTTTGGCTTTATCAGATATCATGATTGCAACTCCTGCCTTCTTTCTGTCAGTTGAGGCCCAGAAGGTCTTACTCCATCCTTTTATTCTGACCTTTTGGGTGTTTACCCTCCTCATGTGTGTTTCTTGGAGACAACATATGGTAGGGTTTTGGATTCTAATACATTCTGCTATTCATCTACGTTTTATGGGTGCGTTCATCCCATTCACATTCAAAGTTATGATTGTCACTTGTGGACTCCCTGGCATTTTGATATCCTTCCCTAATTCTAACCTTTCTTCTTCAGCTCTAACTTTTTAATCTAGTGATTTATTTTAAATCAGTCCCCCTTGTCCCCTCCCTTGATATGTTTCCCTTTCTAGACCCTCACTTTTTGTTCCCTCCCCCACCCCCCTCTTCTTCCCTCCCTTTTTTTATGTTCTCCCCCCTACCCCCCTTGGTTTTCCCTTCTCCCTACCCTTGTTGGGTAAGATAGAATTCAAGATCCCAATGGATCTGGATGTTCTTCCCTCTCAGAGTTGATTTTCCTGAGAGTAAGGTTTAAGTAAAAACTCTCTTCCTCTCCTTCTTATAGGAGTTTTCTTCCCTCCCCTTCCTGTGTGAATCTTTGTGTGAGAAAGATTATTCTATTTGGTCTTTCTTTTCCCCCTATTTACACATTACATTTTCCCCATATTAATATGCATAGATTGATATAAATATAGTCCTTATAGAAGAGAGTTTGAATAAAAGAAAAAGATAACATTTTTCTCCTTTTCCCTTTCCTTCATATTTACCTTTTCAGGTATTCCTTGCTCTTTGTTTTTCGATATTAAACTTTCCACAGAGCTCTGGTCTTTTCTTTGCAAAAACTTGGAAATCTTCTATTTTGTCGAATGCCCATACTTTCCCTTGGAAGTATACAGTCAGTTTTGATGGGTAGCTGATTTTTGGTTGAAGGCCCAGCTCTCTTGCCTTTCTGAAAATCATGTTCCATGCCTTACGGTCATTCATAGTGGAACTTGCAAGGTCTTGTGTGACCCTGATTGGCATTCCTTTATATCTAAATTGTCTTTTTCTGGATTCTTGTAAGATTTTTTCTTTTGTTTGAGAGCTTTGGGGTTTGGCAATTACATTCCTAGGAGTTGTGTTTGGGGATTTAGTATAGAGGGTGTTCTGTGAGCTCTTTCAGTGGCTGTATTGCCCCCTTGTTCTAGAATCTCTGGGCAATTTTCTCTGATTATCTCTTGTATTACGATGTCAAGTTTGCTGTTTATTTCTGGCTTTTCTGGTAGTCCAATTATCCTTAAATTGTCTATTCTCCCTCTATTTTCCAGGTCTATGACCTTGTCGGTGAGATATTTTATGTTCTCTTCTAATTTCTTGGTCTTTTGGCTTTGCTTTATTAATTCTTGCTCATTTTCTTCTAGTTGGCTGATTCTGACTTTTAAAGCCTGGTTTTCCTTTTCAGTTTGGACAAACTGGTTTTGTAGATGTGTGAATTTCTTTTGCATTATTTCCCACTGTTCCTCCCAGAAGGCTTCCATCTTTTTGATAATTTCCAATTCAAATTCTTCATGGGTTTGTGGAGAGTTTCTGTTTCCTTTGGAAGGTTTCGGAGCATTTGCTTGTGTTTCCTCTTCTATCTCCTCTGTATTTTGTATTTTTGCTCCATAAAATGTGTCCAAAGTCGCCCCCTTCTTCTTGTTTTTCTTGGAGTGTTGAGGCTTTTCTGTGCTGTTTGCCATCTCTATCTGAGTGGGGAGGTCTAGCTTTTCTTATCTCTGTCTGGTGTTCAGAGGCTTTAACCCCAGGCAAATTGTTTGTTCGTGGGTGTTACTGCTCTCAGTCCCCTCCCATTGCTTCCTCATTGCCTTACTACCACACTCTGAGCCTGGCTTTTCACTGTCCCCGAGGTATCTCAGAGCCTTTGTGGGCCAGAGAGGCCTGCACTCTGAGGAGGGAGGGGCCAAAGCTTCCCAGAGCTCTGAAGGCTCCTGATAGGATTAACTTCAGTTGGGTTGGATTGAGTGTGTCTTAAAGCAGGGACCTTCCCTGAGACTCGGACAGAAGGATCCAGTCAGGGGGCCACAGGCTCCCCTCTGTCTCTCTCTGTTTCCTGGCTGTCTGGGTGCCCCCGTGACTGGCTCAGGTTGTTTTCAGGGTGCGGCCTTCAGAATAGCCGGCCCTGGGATCCTTTTGCTGGCTCTTAGGTTCCCGCTGCTGCCTTGGACTCAGAGCTCTGGGTTGGGGGGGATGGGTCCTGGGACCTTCCTTCTGCCTATCCCTTAGATCCAAGTGATCTTGGGTTCTGGCTTTTGGGGGGCCATACCTTTTTGATCCAGGTCCAGGAGGAGGGTTCCCTGGATCTATCCTGTTGTTTGTTTTGAATTTTGATGTCCTAGGAGCATACAGTTTGAGATCAGTAAGGAAGGGGTTTCCGGAGATCTGAACTTTAGCTCTCTCTAAGCCGCCATCTTGACCGGAACTCGAAAAAGAGATTCTTAACAGTAATGACTTACATTGATGTATGAGGCAAAATGGGTGTTCAGGAGTACCTCTGCTACAAGGGCTGTTCATCCACCTTTAGTGTCCACTTGGCACTCAACTCTCATCTGTGGCTCCAAGAAGCTACAGTATGTGCCGTGGCCATATTCCAATAACCCATCTTGGTAGACAGGCTAAACCAGGTTGAGGAATCAATGGGCCACAAACCCATTGGTGAGTTAATGGGGATATCTACTCTAGGCATGTGAAGACTTCCTTTGGTGAAATGGGTAGATGAGATCATTTTGTTTCAATGACCATGGAGGTGGCTGAAGGAATAACTGTGGAGCACTTAGAGCTTGATCAGACATTGAAGATGACAAGATCAGCCACCATGTCCTGAACTATAACCAGACATCCTGACTGTTGGGTCCCGGATATTTGTGTTACTCTGGATGCTCTGCCTCAGTTTCCTCATCTATAAAATGGGATCTGTCTTCCTACTGGACTTGGAGGACTCTGAAAGAGAGAATAAGGCTGATGGCTTCCTGTAACTCTGTCTCACTTCCAATTCATGTACGAATCAAGACATCACCCAATGATATCATTGGGCCTCATTGAAAACAAAGAACAAACAAAACACTGCTATACAAAGCAAGTTATATCCATTATCTCATTTGAGCTCGATGCTGGTTACAGTTACACTTAATAAATACTCATTGATAAACTGAGCAATCCTCATAATCAGCCCTTGGGATGGACAGAGGGTGTTCTCCCACCCAAGACTAGAAGTGCCACTGTCAAAAAAAGGTGACAGCAAAAGGAGGTAGGACAGAGTTTATTGAAAATGATACTGAACTTGGTTTGGAAAATGATGAGTTTGAGGAGCCAGCAGAGATGTCATAAAGGCAGTTGGAGTTATACCTGTTGAATTCCCACCCATTGAACCCCCATACCCTTTGACCCAGAAATTCCACTTCTAGGCATGTATCCCATGGGGTCATCTACAAACATAAATGCTATCTATGCACCGTATATTTATAGAAGGCCTGTTAGAGTAATAATGAACTGGGAGCAAAGTGGATGTCCATTGATGGAAGAATGACTGAACAAGTCATGATACATGAAAGTAATGGAATATACCTATGCTTTAAGAAAAGATGAATATGGAAAATCAAAGAACTCAGATGTGCATAAATAAATGCAAAATTAAATAAATAGAAATAGGAAAACAGTACACACAATGACTCCAACAATGTAAATGGAAAGAATGACAACAAAACAGTGGAAATGCTGGGGAAATGAAAGCCATATGAGAAGGAATCTCCCCCCTGCTTTTTTTCTTTGCTGAGGTGGGAGCCTATGGGTATTACATGCTACATACATGCAAAGTCAGATTTTGCTGATATGTTGATTAGTTTTAATGAACGTTTCCCCCTCTTTTTTATTCTCCGGTGTAAGGGATAGTTTCTGAGAGGGGTAGGAGAATGGGCTGTATTGGGAAACAAAATGAATCCAGTTCCCTGGGCATCCTGAATAGTCCCAAACCACTTATAGAAGAGATGCCCACCAGTGCTCTTCCAGGGACAATAAGCCCTTCAGATCCTTTAGGCCCGTGTTCCTGATTAATGGTCTAATTTTAACTTCACTTAATCCTATTCCTATAGAAGCTTCAGTCCTTCTTCTTGCCATTTAGAAGCAGCAATTTCCTTCCTTCTGAGAGATCAGGAAATGTTTCCACACATTCTTTTCCCTACATCCTCTTCACTGGTTTTTTGATAATCTAACAATTTTCAGCCCACACTCTGAACATGCAAAGGCCATGCTTATTATTCATTTTCTTCAATCCCCTTGGAAAGCGGTGCCTCCTTACTAAATGGCGTAGGCAGGAGTCAAAGCATAAAAAGAGCCAGGTAGCTAGGGGAGAGGGAAGGGAGGAAGAGGGTGAGCTAGATCTAGACTTAAAGTTAAGAAGCCCTTAGTTCAAAGTTTTCCTCAGACACTAACTAACTACCTGGGGTACTTTAGGCAGGTCATTCCAACACTTTGATCCCCAATTCCCTCATTTGTAAAATGAGATAATAAAAGCATCTATCTCCCAGAGTCATTCTGAAGAGAGAAAGGGGTAGCATATGGAAAGTGTTTTATAAACCTGAAAGCACTGTGTAAATGTTTAATGATAATAAATGTTCTTCATGGAAAGATTTTTTTAAGATACCAACAGAGGAAAAAAATTGTCTTCTGCACTTTGTGCCTTCCTTCTTTGAAATCCCATCATGTTATCACATCCGAGCCACCCCAAAGTGCCCACGACTTTTATGCTGCCAGGTCTTGCATGTCTGGGAGGGGAGTAATCTGTTTCTTAACTCAATCACCCTGAACGTCAAGTTTGAGGCAAGCTGATGATGGAGCCAAGTCTCAGAATAGGGACCTTATCAGAAATATAAGCTAGACTAAAGCTAAATTCCAGCACTTAGCACAGCTCCTGACACATAGTAGGCACTTAATAAATGTTTATTGATTCATCTGAATTTGGCAATTCACTCACAGTCATTCCTAGAAAACTGAGCTCTCCTACACTGGAGAAAGACCATTATTTTGGTCACCCCACAGAACAACTTTCCAGGGAGGGAAATGCCTACAAGCTTCAAGATGCTGTTCCATTTGTTAACAAAAACCACAGGATTCGAGTTACAGGGAAACACACACACACACACACACACACACACACACACACACACACACACACATATTTGACACATTCAGAAACTAAGAGGGGAGAGACAGCCAGAGACAGAGACTTTCATAAGATGAGGAGTTGGATCAGATGACCCCAGAGTTTCGAGGTACCTTCCTTTACACTAGCTATGATCCTATATCAGATTAACAACCTAGGAATCCAAACAAGGCAGTAAGATAAGAGGGTTGGTCTTGATGACCCTAAAGTCATCATCACACCTCTCCTTAAAGTCTGTTCAGCTGGCAGACCTTTTGGCATGGCTTGTGAGTACCCAGCTCCACCTCCACATGGTGAAGGCACATTTTGGAAAAAAATCAATGGAGAATTTTTCACAGGGATTCAGAGCAAATGATTTTGAGGTTCCTCCCAGCTCTAACAAGTTATGATCCTGTTACCTAATTACAGAAGAGTAATTGTTACAATAAAAAAATGAAGCAACTTCAGAGGCATTATTATATTGAGAAGAGAGCATGGACTTGGAATCAAGAAAACCTGGGTTCAAATCCAGCTTCACACACTTTCTACCTCATTGACCCTGGGAAAGTCACTTAACCCTCAACCCCTTTTTATCTCAATTTTCTCTCCTGTAAAATGAAAGAGCTGGACCTAACGGCAAAATCTCTCCCAGTTCCACAGTCCGTTTGTCGATAAACATGCAGTAAGCACCTATTATGTGCCAAGCACTGTGCTAACCGCCAGGAGATATGCAAAAGACAGTGCCTGCTCTCAACAAGGTCATAGTCTACTGACTTCTGATTTCTTTGGGGTGTCTCTAAATGCAGTAGTAATTGCGCTGTAGTGTTACATACTCAGCAAGTCCTTCTTTCCTGGGAAGACATCAAGAAGGGTGTCATGCCTGATACAAGGAATGATTTACCAATGGAGGAGGTAAAGATATTTAGGAACTGGTAAATCATAGGAGCATCTCAAATCATTAGTTCATGTACAGGGCACTGACTACTGACTAGTTACTAATTCCATTCATTCATTCCATTCACTAAGCAATTCCCTTTGGGTTTCCATGGTAGAGCTATCTCCCACCTTCCAAGAAAAAGAGTGAGACATCTACTTAGAGGTATCTGAATGAACACTGAACTTTTCTTTTTTTTTGTTAATTCTTTTTTTTTAATATATTTTATTTGATCATTTCCAAGCATTATTCGTTAAAGACATAGATCATTTTCTTTTCCTCCCCCCCCCACCCCCCATAGCCGACGGGTAAGTCCACTGGGCATTAGATGTTTTCTTGATTTGAACCCATTGCTTTGTTGATAGTATTTGCATTAGAGTGTTCATTTAGAGTCTATCCTCTGTCATGTCCCCTCAACCTCTGTATTCAGGCAGTTGCTTTTTCTCGGCGTTTCCACTCCCATAGTTTATCCTTTGCTTATGAATGGTGTTTTTTTCTCCTGGATCCCTGCAAGTTGTTCAGGGACATTACACCGCCACTAATGGAGAAGTCCATTACGTTCGATTATACCACAGTGTATTAGTCTCTGTGTACAATGTTCTCCTGGTTCTGCTCCTCTCGCTCTGCATCACTTCCTGGAGGTTGTTCCAGTCTCCATGGAACTTCTCCACTTTATTATTCCTTTTAGCAAATAGTATTCCATCACCAACATATACCACAGTTTGTTCAGCCATTCCCCAATTGATGGGCATCCCCTCATTTTCCAGTTTTGGGCCACCACAAAGAGCGCAGCTATGAATATTTTTGTACAAGTCTTTGTGTCCATTATCTCTTTGGGGTACAGACCCAGCAGTGCTATGGCTGGGTCAAAGGGTAGATATTCTTTTGTCGCCCTTTGGGCATAGTTCCAAATTGCCCTCCAGAATGGTTGGACCAGTTCACAGCTCCACCAGCAATGAATTAATGTCCCTACTTTGCCACATCCCCTCCAGCATTCATTACTTTCCTTTGCTGTAATGTTAGCCAATCTGCTAGGTGTGAGGTGATACCTCAGAGTTGTTTTGATTTGCATCTCTCTGATTATAAGAGATGTAGAACACTTCTTCATGTGCTTGTTAATAGTTTTGATTTCTTTATCTGAGAACTGCCTATCCATGTCCCTTGCCCATTTATCAATTGGAGAATGGCTTGATTTTTTGTACAATTGACTTAGCTCATTATAAATATGAGTAATTAAACCTTTGTCAGAGGTTTCTATGAAGATTTTTTCCCAATTTGTTGTTTCCCTTCTGATTTTAGTTATATTGGTTTTGTTTGTACAAAAGCTTTTTAGTTTGATGTAGTCAAAATTATTTATTTTACATTTTGTGATTCTTTCTATATCTTGCTTGGTTTTAAAGCCTTTCCCCTCCCAAAGGTCTGACATGTATACTATTCTGTGTTTACCCAATTTACTTATGGTTTCCTTCTTTATGTTTAAGGCATTCACTCATTTTGAATTTATCTTGGTGTAGGGTGTGAGGTGTTGATCAATTCCTAATCTCTCCCACACTGTCTTCCAATTTTCCCAGCAGTTTTTATCAAATAGTGGATTTTTGTCCCAAAAGCTGGGATCTTTGGGTTTATCGTATACTGTCTTGCTGAGGTCGTTTTCCCCCAGTCTATTCCACTGATCTTCCTTTCTGTTTCTTAGCCAGTACCAAATTGTTTTGATGACTGCTGCTTTGTAATATAGTTTTAGGTCAGGGACTGCAAGGCCCCCATCATATGTGTTTTTTTTTTCATTATTTCCCTGGATATCCTTGATCTTTTGTTCTTCCAAATGAACTTTGTTATGTTTTTTTCTAAATCAGTGAAGAAGTATTTTGGTAGTTCAATGGGTATGGCACTAAATAGATAAATAAGTTTGGGTAGGATGGTCATTTTTATTATATTGGCTCCTCCTATCCATGAGCAGTTAATGTTTTTCCATTTGTTCAAGTCTAGTTTTAGTTGTGTGGCGAGTGTTTTGTAGTTGTGTTCATATAGTTCCTGTGTTTGTCTTGGGAGGTAGATTCCTAGGTATTTTATTTTGTCTAAGGTGATTTTGAATGGGATTTCTCTTTCTAGTTCTTGCTGCTGAGCTGTGTTGGAGATATATAGAAAAGCTGATGTTTTATGTGGGTTTATTTTGTATCCTGCAACTTTGCTAAAGTTGTTGATTATTTCAATTAGCTTTTTGGTTGAATCTCTAGGATTCTTTAAGTAGACCATCATGTCATCTGCAAAGAGTGATAACTTGGTCTCCTCCTTGCCTATTTTGATGCCTTCAATTCCTTTGTCTTCTCTAATTGCTACTGCTAGTGTTTCTAGTACAATGTCAAATAGTAGAGGTGATAATGGGCATCCTTGTTTCACTCCTGATCTTATTGGGAATGCATCTAGTTTATCCCCATTGCAGATGATATTAGCTGTTGGTTTTAGATATATACTGTTTATTATTTTTAGGAATGACCCTTCTATTCCTATGCTTTCTAGTGTTTTTAATAGGAATGGGTGTTGTATTTTATCAAAGGCTTTTTCTGCATCTATTGAAATAATCATGTGGTTCTTGCTAGTTTGCTTGTTGATGTGGTCAATTATGTGGATGGTTTTCCTAATGTTGAACCAGCCCTGCATCCCTGGTATGAATCCTACTTGATCATGGTGAATGATCCTTCTGATCACTTGCTGGAGTCTTTTTGCTAGTATCCTATTTAAGATTTTTGCATCTATATTCATTAGGGAGATTGGCCTATAGTTTTCTTTCTCTGTTTTTGACCTGCCTGGTTTTGGAATCAGTACCATGTTTGTGTCGTAAAAGGAGTTTGGTAGAACTCCCTCTTTGCTTATTATGTCAAATAGTTTGTATAGTATTGGGATTAACTGTTCTCTGAATGTTTGATAGAATTCACTGGTGATTCCATCAGGCCCTGAGGATTTTTTCTTAGGAAGTTCTTTGATGGCTTGTTGGATTTCAATTTCTGATATGGGATTATTTAGGAATTCTATTTCCTCTTCTGTTAGTCTAGGCAGTTTGTATTTTTGTATATATTCATCCATTTCTCCTAAATTGGTGTATTTATTGCCATATAATTGGGCAAAGTAATTTCTAATGATTGCCTTAATTTCCTCTTCATCGGAGGTGCTGTCCCCCTTTTCATCTTTAATGCTGTGAATTTGCTTTTCTTCCTTCCTTTTTTTAATTAGATTGACCAGTACCTTGTCTATTTTGTTTGTTTTTTCAAAGTACCAGTTTCTTGTCTCATTTATTAAATCAATAGTTCTATCACTTTCGATTTTATTAATTTCTCCCTTAATTTTTAGGATTTCTAATTTGGTTTTCTGCTGGGGGTTTTTAATTTGATCGCTTTCCAGTTTTTTCATTTGCATTTCCAATTGATTGATCTCTGCTCTCCCTTGTTTGTTAATATAAGCATTCAGGGATATGAATTTACCTCTGATTACCGCTTTGGCTGCATCCCAAAAGGTTTGAAAGGATGTTTCGCCATTGTCATTTTCCTCGATGAAATTATTAATTGTTTCTATGATTTCTTCTTTAACTAAACGGTTTTGGAGTATCATATTGTTTAATTTCCAATTGGTTTTAGATTTGGTTTTCCATGTACCATTACTAATCATTATTTTTATTGCCTTGTGATCTGAGAAGGCTGCATTCATTATTTCTGCTTTTCTGCATTTGTGTGCCATATTTCTGTGACCTAATGTATGGTCAATTTTTGTGAATGTGCCATGTGGTGCTGAGAAGAAGGTGTATTCCTCTTTATCCCTATTTATTTTTCTCCATATGTCTATTAATTCTAATTTTTCTAAGATTTCATTCACTTCTTTTACCTCTTTCTTATTTATTTTTTGATTTGATTTATCTAAATTTGATAATGGTTGGTTTAAGTCTCCCACTAGTATGGTTTTATTGTCTATTTCTTCCTTCAATTCTCCTAGTTTCTCCATTAGAAATTTGGGTGCTATATTATTTGGTGCATACATATTGATTAATGATATTTCCTCATTGTCTATAGTCCCTTTTAACAAAATATAATTACCTTCCCTATCCCTTTTGATCAGGTCTATTTTTGCATTGGCTTTATCGGATATCATGATTACCACTCCTGCCTTCTTTCTATCAGTTGAAGCCCAGAAGGTCTTACTCCATCCTTTAATTCTGACCTTGTGGGTGTCAACCCGCCTCATGTGTGTTTCTTGAAGACAACATATGGTAGGGTTTTGGATTCTAATCCATTCTGCTATTCGTCTACGTTTTATGGGTGAGTTCATCCCATTCACGTTCAAAGTTATGATTGTCATTTGTGGACTCCCTGGCATTTTGATTGCCTTCCCTAATTCTAACCTTTTCTTCTTCGGCTCTACCTTTTAGTCCAGTGATTTACTTTGAAACAGTCCCCCTTGTCCCCTCCCTTGATGTTTCCCTTTTTAGTCCCTCCCATTTGTTCCCTCCCCCTCCCCCCTCTCTTTCCCTCCCTTTTTGTTCTCCCTCTCCCCCTCCCCCCCTTGGTTTTCCCTTCTCCTTACCCTTGTTGGGTAAGATAGAATTCAAGCTTCCAATGGATCTGGATGTTTTTCCCTCTCAGAGTTGATTTCCCTGAGATTGAGGTTTAAGTAACCCCCCCCCCCTTCCTCTCCTTCTTATAGGAGTTTTCTTCCCCTCCCCTTCCCATGTGAATCTTTGTGTGAGAATGATTATTCTATTTGGTCTTTCTTTACCCCCTATTTATACATTACATTTTCCCCACATATTAGTATACATAGGTTGATACAAATGTAGTCCTTATAGAAGAGAGTTTGAGTAAAAGAAGAAGATAACATTTTCCCCTTTCCTTAATATTTACCTTTTCAGGTATTCCTTGCTCTTTGATTTTCGGTATCAAACTTTCCACAGAGCTCTGGTCTTTTCTTTGCAAAAAGTTGGAAGTCTTCTATTTTGTTGAATGCCCATACTTTCCCTTGGAAGTATATAGTCAGTTTTGCTGGGTAGCTGATTCTTGGTTGGAGACCCAGCTCTCTTGCCTTTCTGAAGATCATGTTCCATGCCTTACGATCATTCAGAGTAGAACTTGCAAGGTCTTGGGTGACCCTGATTGGCATTCCTTTATATCTAAATTGTCTTTTTCTGGCTTCCTGTAGGATTTTTTCTTTTGTTTGATAGCTTTGGAATTTGGCAATTACATTCCTGGGAGTTGTCTTTTGGGGGTTTAGTGTAGAAGGTGTTCTGTGAGCTCTGTCAGTGGCTGTATTGCCCCCTTGTTCTAGAATCTCTGGGCAATTTTCTTTGATTATACCTTGTATAACCATGTCCAGTTTGGTGTTTATTTCTGGCTTTTCTGGGAGTCCAATTATTCTTAAATTTTCTCTTCTCCCTCTATTTTCCAGATCTATCACCTTGTCAGTGAGATATTTTATGTTCTCTTCTAATTTCTTGGTATTTTGGCTTTGCTTTATTGATTCTTGCTCTTTTACACGATCGTTGTCTTCCAGCTGCCTGATTCTGGCCTTTAAACCCTGGTTTTCCTTTTCAGTTTCATCATACCGGTTTTGTAGATGCGTGAATTTCTTTTGCATTATTTCCAACTTTTCCTCCCAGAAGGCTTCTATCTTTTTGGTCATTTCTGATTCAAATTCTTCATAGGTTTGTGGAGGGTTTCCATTTCCTTTGGAAGGTTTTGGAGCATTTTCTTTTATATTATCTTCTATCTGCTCTGTATTTTGTATTTTGGCTCCATAGAATGTGTCCAAAGTCGCCCCTTTCTTCTTATTTTTCTTGGTATTTTGGGGCTTCTGTGGTTCTGTGGAGTTTGCCATCTCTGAATGTGGAGGATTAGCTTTTCTTGTCTCTGTCTGGTGTTCAGAGGCTTTAGTCCTGGGCAGATGGTTCTATGAGCTTTCCCTGGGTTAAACTGAATATGCCTCACTGGAACTGGAATGGAAGGGTCGGACCACTTTGCTTTCCGGAAGTTGCCTTCAGAATCGCTGGCCGTGAGGCTGTTTCGTCTGCGGGGGGATGGGCTGCAGCTAACCCAAGCTATGAGGGCAGGGACTTTCACTGAGACTTGGATAGCAGGATCCAGCCCGTGAGGCTGTCTTGCTCCAGGCAGTGACTTTCACTGGGACTCGGATAGAAGGCCCTGAGGGTTGTTGTTCCGAGGACCCTGCTCTCTGAGCCAGGCCGGGCTGCGGCTTCCGGGAGCCTTGGACTCTGCGCTCCTACCCCTGAGGTCCGAGGGATCTCGGGTTCTGGCTTTTGAGGGGAGCTGTACCTTTTGATCCAGGTCCAGGTCCAGGAGGAGGGTTCCCAGGGTCTGTGCTGTTGATCGTTTTGAATTTCGGCGCCTTAGGAGCTTATAGTTTGAGATCGGTAGGGAAGGGTTTTCTGGAGATCTGAACTTTAGCTTTCTCTAAGCCGCCATCTTAACCGGAAGTCCTGAACTTTTCTAAACAAGAGGTGAATTGGATTGGTCTGCTTCCCTCTGATTCAATTGGAGATCTAGACCTGGATGGGATCCTAGAACTTAAGTCTAGCTCCTTCATTTTACATATGTAGAAACTGAGGCGCAGAGAAGCTAACTGACCTGCATGCTCAAGGTAACTGGGGTGGTAATTATCAGAGACAGGATTTGAACTTGCATCCTTTGACTCCTTTGCCAGTGATCTTTCCACTGTACCAGGATGTAGGGATGTTGTCTAGCATAGTCGTCAGCTCTGTGCCTAACTCCTGAATGGAACCAAGGTCTGGGCAGAAAGAAAAAGCTACACTCACCTTCAGGGAGCTGTCCCTGGTAATGCTCCCTGGCTTTGCTCAAATGTCATTGTTTTGGCTCAGCTCTGCTTTGCATAATTTAGCTCTATTTAAATTATATCTTATTAGATATTCAGACAAGGACAAACCCATAGATTCGAGCATTGTAAAGTAATCAGGACCTAGAGAGAAGAGTTAGCAAACAACAACACAGCCTCATCTACCTGAACAGTGCTGATCTTTCCATATCTCTTATCATACCTGGAGGCGTGATGCAGTGAGGAGTTTGTTGCCAGAAAGGACATCATCACTACAACTGAAATCGTAGAACATGAAGTACAGACCTGGACTGCTCCTTCCTGGATTCTAATTCTTGCCAGTCTTGTAGCTAAGGAGAAGAATAGCTCAGGTTTCCATAGAGATTTTCTAGTTTCCTCAAGTATTTTTCCCCCTCAAAGCATCTTATGTGAAGTAGGCAATGTAAGGATGATTAATCCCATTTTACAGAATGGCTAAGTGAGCCCAGGTATTTTCAGCCTGGTTCCAGCACATGTTTCACTATGATTCTGAAGAACAGCTGAAGTCAGAGATGATTAAGTCCTGAGTCTGACCTTTTAGGCTCCTGACAATAGCATGGCAGCTGTACCACCTTAACCAATCTGAGCTCCAATCTAGGGCATGTGACTTCTTCATCATTGTTTGCTTGGCCAAGTAACTAGATATCATGATAGTTAGCTGGGCCCTGACTTTAACCTGGCTCCCTATTTACTGTCTGTTAGATATCTCCAACTGGGTATCCCATTAGACATTTCAAAGATGTCTAAAGAGGAATAAAATATCCCCTCTTCCTTCCCAAAACTTACCTTTTCTCAAAATGTCTTTATTTCTGTAAAGGACACAACCATCTTTCTAATTACCCATTTTTAAAACAATGTCATTCTTGATTGTTCCCTTTCCCTCTTGCCACCTCTTCCCAGCCATATCCAGACAACAAGTGTTATTGATTCTTTGCCCACATCTTTCACAATCCCTTTTCCCTATTCTCTATTCACATAGTAATCACCCCATTTCAAGGACTCCTTTCCTATCACTTGGATTATTAACTTAGCCTCCTCTTTATTCTTCTTGCTTCCCATCTCCTCTGTCCAAACCACTCCTCACTTTGCTGCCAAATGGATCTTCCTAAAGCACAAGCTTGATTGCTCCTGCTCAATATTCCTAAATGATTCCCCATTGTTTATAGGATGACATACAAAATCCTTAGCTTGGTATTAAAGTCATACAGAATCTGGTACCAGTCTTCCTTCAAGATTTATTTCTAGCAACCATCTTTCAAACATACCCTTTATCAATAACCAGAGTTTACTTGTTGGTTACAGGATATCTTCCATGATTGGAATACACTCCCTCCTTACTTCCATCTCTGTTGTTTTAGCCTCCTCTCTTCAAGACTTTGCCACTCCCTAATTAAAGCCTTTCTAAATCTCTGTAAGTTGTTATCTCTCTCTCCCTTTTCAAATTATCAGTAGCAGAACTGCTCACAGGTTTTGGTTGGAGTACCTGAAGTCAATCACAGACTGAGGCTTGAGGTGGGGAACAGGAGTTCATCTGACCCTGGACTCTAAAAATTGTAATAACTAAAAAGTACCCAGGAAAAAAACAATGAAAAAATCCTGAAAACTGAGATGATACATCCAGACACAGTAAGAACCCTGTTATTTCAGCAAAAAGTCAATAATTAAGTCTTTTGGCCTGGCCACAAAAATTCTTTAAATAAAAATAAATGATCAAGCAAAAGAAAAAGAACCCAACTATTGATAGCTATCAGGGGACAGAGAAAACCTTAGCTCAAACTCAGAGGACAGAGAAGTGAAAACAACTATTTCAAAAAAAAGCAGAGTAATACAATAAATAGCCACAAGCTCAAAGAGCACTTTGGGAACAGTTTTTAAAAGACTTCAAAACCAAATGAGAGAGGTTGAGGAAAAATTAGGAAAACAAAAAGAGTAATGCAAGAAAATAAAAAATGTGAAAGAAAGATCATCCAAAGGAAAAAGAAGAGGTCTAGAAACTCATGGGAGAAAATACTATATCAAGAACTAGAATTGGACAAGGGGTAGATAATGATTTCTTAAGGTAACAAGAAGTAATCAAGCAAAACCAAAAGAATGAAATAATAGAAGAGAATATCAAACCTCACAAAAACAATTGACCTGGAAAATAAATGGAGAGAATATAAAAGTAGTTGGATGCCTGGTAAGTTACAATCAAGGGAATATTTTAGATGCTATGCTCCATGAAATCATCAAAGGAAACTGCCATGAAATTCTAGAATAAGAGGGTAAAATAGAACATAAAAATACTCTACCATTTATCACCTCAAAGAGATCCAAAGATGAAAAACGCACAGGAACATCATTCCTAAATTCCATAGCTTCCAGGTTAAGGAGAAAACAGTATAAAACAAGGTGGGAAAACAATTTAAATACTGTGGAACTATAGTCAGAATAATACAAGACTTGGCAGTTAAAACATTAAAAATGCAGGACATGGAACACAGCATTTCATAGATCAAAAGAAATGGACTTACAATCAAGAAAAACAGGCTGCAAAGATGATCTGTCATCATGGAATCTAGGAACCCCAAACTCATGGCTTAGTGGGATCTGGTGAACCCCAGGTTTCAGGATTAGCTGCTGGGTTGGAGACCCCAAAGTTTGTACTTCTTTGCTGTTTCCCTGGGAATCCACCCTGAAGAGAATCTCAGGCTAGCAGTTTCAGATTGAGTGGGGGACCCTCAGGTGAATGACAATCCTAGTTGAGTGGAACTAAGCATAGGCTAAGGAACCTCTTTGTCTTAGTTTGTCTCCCCTATTGTATCAGACCCTTTCCCAAGAAGATCCACAGTTAGGCAGGAACCATCCTTTAGTATCCATTGTAAGCAGCCCTTTCTCTTACACCCTAGCCTCAATCTTGATTCCTTTCCCAAGCTTGATTGTATCCTGTCCCTGTAGTTTGAACACTCCCATTTTCTTTGTAGCTATAGTGATGTCAATCATCTTTCCCTGCCCCTGGATTCCCCAAATGGTATAAAGGTTCCCCAAATTATTTTGTTCCCAGGAGTCCATCTAGTGTGGTGGCACTCCCAGGGGTCAGTTACCAGAGCAGCCAGAGTTCAATCCTACAGCTCTGTGTCAAGGCCTACTAGCGCTGAACCCCTTTTTGCCCTTGATTAAAGAGTGATTTTGACTATTTAATAGTTCTGTGTTTTTTCCCAGTCGACAAAATGGATACAAGTAGAAGGAATGAACAGGGTAACTATATTACATTGGGGAGTACTCTGGATACTGAAGTATTATCAATATTGGACCTGTATGCACCAAGATTTATAGCATCCAGATTTTTAAAGGAAAAATTAAATGAGGTACAGATAGAAATAGATAACAAGTTAATAATAGTGGAACACTTTAATTTTCTCCTCACAGAACTAGATAAATATAACCAAAAAATTAATACAAAAGACGTTAAAGAGATGAATAGAATCTTAGATGTCAAATATGTTAGATATCTGGAGAGCCACTCTTCCCTTGCCCCACCTGAATGAGACTACTAGTAGATCTCAGCCTGAGCATACACATAATCCAAATAGTTTTTGGTGAGGCAAAAATGGTTTAGAGAGAATAAAAATCCTGCAAAAGTCCTATTTTATTATTTTTAAACCCTTTTCTTCCATCTTGGAATCAATACTGTGTATTGGTTCCAAGACAGAAGAGTGGTAAGGGCTAGGCAATGGTAGTTAAGTGATTTTTCCAGGATCAAACAGCCAGGAAGTGTCTGAGGTCTAATTTGAACCCAGGACCTCCTGTCTCTGGGCCTTACTCAATCTACCCCCAAAAGTCTTATTTTAATACTCATCATACTATAAAGGTAATCCTGCATTCCTGAGTAACTATAGCATTGGAACAAAAGTTTTCTCATAGGTATGACCAAGTTGGAAAATTTGGCTTTGGAAAAAGTATGGTCCTAGCAACAGATTGAGTCTGCTGCCCAAGGACCGATCTAGTTAAATATGGCCCTGGTAATGTATATTAACTAAGAATAAGACTGGTTAAGTTGATCAAATTAAGTGTTTTTTGGAACATGGAGAAAGGTATAATATTACATACATACTAGGTTGCTAGAACAGCTATAAATTGTTTGTTTGTTTAAAAAAAAAAGATAGAAGGGAATTGTCCAATCTAGCTTGGTTGGTTTTCCCAGGAGTTCAGTGACCGGAACTACCAGAGTCTGGGACTCTGTGTGGGTTTATAATGCACAGCTTTGTGAGGAGGTCTAATTTGGTGCTGAACTATCCATAATTCAAGAGTGTTTTTCTGACTAAAAAAATAAATAAATAAACAAGATGGAGATTAAAATTACTAAAGGAACTAGGAATCCCATTACTAGGATTATATCCTAAGGGCATTGTTGAGAGGGTAAAAAGATATATTTGCATGAAAAGATTAATGGAAACTTGTTTCTAATTACAAAATAATTGGAAATTACATTGAGAGAAATGGCAAAAAGAAGAATTTTATGGAAGAATGGAAGAATTTTAGTTTAATTTTTAGTTTCTCTGATTTCACATTATATGACTTTTGACCAACAGTTTTCTCTAACTGAAGAGTCAACCTTTAGCTTCTTTTTTTAATTAATTAATTTGTTTTTTACATTTGAATTCTCAGCCAGCTCTCTCCCTGCCACTGTTCTCCCCACTAGAGAAGATGTCATTTGACAAAAAAAGATACATGTATATATGAAACTGGGTCTTACATATTTCTATTTATCATTTCTTTCACTGGATATGGAAATACACAAATTATTTTTCAAACAATATTTCTATAGATATAGTAGTAGTAGTAGTAGTAGTAGTAGTAGTAGTAGTAGTAGTAGTAGTAGTAGTAGTAGTAGTATTCTCTCGGTAACAGAGGATGGCGATTGTCTTTGTGCGCTTTCATCTATGGTGTATAGATGAGTGTGCACAAAGATACTTGTGCGTGAAGGAGATTTAAGTGGAAAAGTCGATGCACAGAGACAGTCCCACTCTCTCAGCGTGGGAAGCCTGGGTCCAGTGGCACGAAAAGTCGTTACACCTGGAGACTTCCTCAGCTGCTTTGGATGGCCGGGTTGTCTTTTGTGCTCCAACACGCCCTAAGCACTCCACAGTGCTTTGCTGCGTCGCCCTCTCAGCCGTTGAACCTTCTTGTTGGTTTCTTCCACCTGTTCTGCCGAAGCAGTCTTCACATGCTGGGTGAGCAAAGCCCTGGTTCACCAGGGGTCGATGACCCGATGGCTCCCCTCACAAGCTTTAGCCTTGCCTGGGGTGTGGCCACTGCCGCATGCTAGCAGCTACTGGGAGCCACCAGTGAGAGCTGGGTGTCAGGTGGGGTCAGAGGCTGGCATGACAAGCCCTCCATACCAGAGATACTACCCCTCCCTGAGCACCCCATACACCCCATATATACATATATGTGCACATATGTACATATATATAATATTCTCTTGGTTCTATTCATTTCACTTTTCACAATTTCATGAAGATATTTCCATGTTTTATCAAAATTAATCTGTTTATCATTTCTTACAATATAATAGCATTCCATTACAATCATATGCTACAACTTGTTTAGCCATTTCTCAATTGATGGGCATCCCTTCAAATTCCCGAATTACAAAGAGAACTGTTACAAATATTTTAGAAAGTATAGTTTCTTTTCCATTTTCCTTGATCACCTTAGGCATTGCTGGGTCAAAGTGTATACACAGTTATAACTCTTTGAGCATAATTCTAAATTCATCTAAAAAATGAATGGATTATTTCACAGTTCCACCAACAGTATATTAGTGTCTCCATTTCCCCCACATCTCTTCCAACATTTGTAATTTTGTCCTTTTATCATTTTAGTCAATTGGATAGGCTTGAGAAGCTATCTCAGAGTTGTTTTGATTTGCATTTTTCTAATTGATAATGATTTAGAGCATTTAAATATGTTATATATATGTATATATATATATATATATATATATTTCTTCTTCATATCCTTAGACCCTTTCTCAACTGGGAATTGGCTCATATTCTTATTTATTTGACAAAATTCTTTATATATTTTAGATGAGACCTTTATCTGAGAAATTGTCTATAATTTTTCCCAACTCACTGATTTCCTTCTAATCTTGGCTACATTAGTTTTATTTGTACAAAAATGTTTCAATTCAATGTACTCAAAGTTATCCATTTTACATCTCACAATGTTTTCTGTCTCTTCTTTATTCATAAAATCTTCTCAAAACGGTTTTGTATCAGCTCCAGAAAAACCTCCAGGTAGCTTCCGAGTTAACCTCTTGTGCCCCAAGTCCTATCTTAAATGAACTACCTCAAGCACTCTGTAGTTCTGAGATCCCAGTTCTTAGGGGCTGAACTGCTTTTTTTAAAGGAATGAAATGGGTTCATGCTCCCTCTGCTGAACTCCCCAGTTTGAAGAGAAGGGCTCAAAGGCAGAAGACACAGGGCACTTTGGTTGGAACAAGAGAATGATGAAACATAATGATGTGGGATGTCTGGAAAGATAGAAGGTAGGCTGGCACCAGATTGGAAACACCCATAAAGCTGTACCTTATCCTAGAAGCAATGGGTACTTGAGCAGTGGTGTACCTATACAGGGAAGCTAGATAAGCACAGTGGATAGGGTGCAGAGCTGGAGTCAGGAAGATGAATCTGAGTTCAAATATGGCCTTAGACACTTACTGGCTGTGTGACTCTCAGCAAGTCACTTCATTCTGTTTGCCTCAGTTTCCTCATCTATAAAATCAACTAGAGAAGGAAATGTCAAATCACTCCTGTAACTTTGCCAAGAAAACCACAAGTGGAGTCATGAAGAATCACACACAACTGAAATGATTGGACAAATATCTATCCCGCTTTATTTTCCTGTTCTTTTTACTTACATGTATTATTTGTTCTCCTGAAGATGATGCTCAGCTGAAAGATGGTTTATATTCAAAAGGTTCATTTATTAGCTGGCTGATTAAACAATTTCAAACCTGTCCTTCCCTAGACAAAATGTGACATACAGATGTTAGATACCTAGACCAAGCCATGAAAATCTATTTAATCCATAATTAGCTGAAAGTATATTATGATATCGAGGGCAGTTGGGTGATACAGTGGATCTAGTCAGGAGTCAGGAAGATTCATCTTCCTAGGCTCAAATCTGGCCTCACACATTTACTAGCTGTGACCCTGGGAAAGTCATTTTACTCTTATCTCAGTTTCCTCATCTATAAGAAAAAAATGAGCTGGAGAAGCAAATAGCAAACTATTCCAGCATCTTTGCCAAGAAACTCCCAAATGAGGTCACAAAGAGTCAGTCATGACTGAATAACAACAATGTTGTGGTACTATGCTATGATTCTTATGCTATATTTACTCTAGAATCTGGTTAAAATGATGCTGTTATTAATTCCATTATGTTATTACTATGACATTAATTTCAAAGGAATGAATTATATTTAATAAAGTTTCTATGGGAAAATGAGTTCAAAGACCCAAACTTAGAATATCAGGAATTTAGCTGCCCTTTCTTTTTCTTTTCTTCCTCCCTCCCCTTTTCACCAGCATTGGGATAAAGGTAAACAAACCATTGATAATTTCTGGAAGAGGAACAAAAAACTTGAAATAAAGTAGGTGACCGTTGCCTGAGAAATTGATGAATACCCAATAATGTATATGAATAGAATACAATATTGTTGTACATAAAAAATAAAAACTATGAGATGTCCAAAGAAGCAAAGGAAGATTTGTATGAACAGATGCAGAATGAAATAAACTAGACCAAAAGAAAAAAGGACACAATTATGGCAAGAATGAACATGGAAAAAGTGCCAAGAGGAAGTCAAACTCAGAGTGATGGAAAAACCATTGAGAGATTCAGAGAATAGATAAAGGGTACCTCCTTCCTCATTAGAGAAATGGGGGACTATTAGGGAAGAATGGCATATACTTAGTCAGATGAGATCACTGTATCATGTATTTTTTGTTCTGTTTTCATGTATCAATTTTTTTCTGTTATAATTTTTTTTCCAATTCTGGGGAATATTTCCAGGAATGGTTGTGTTAACAAAACAAAATATATCAATAAAACTTGTTTTAAAAATACTTTACTGTTGTTTAAGAGATCAAGGAATTCTGCAGTTATGCCTAAAGTCGAACCATCATAACTAAAAGATTCTTATAGGATATGATAATAAAGACATGGCAGTTTCCTTAGTTATTTAATTATATATGTAGCCATGGTTACCATCTGCATTATTAGAGAAAGGAATCACAGGTACTATAACAAACAAAAATATAACCCTAGAATCTTCTCCTTCATATAACAACACATTTATCTATAGGCCTAGAAGAGTCTTTGATTGAATGTTGATTCTCTGAATTATTCCTTCCAGCTCTCCAGCAACTTTGGATTACTTTCCCTTCAAGGTTTAAATGTCAGGAAACCTCTCTGACCAATCCATTGGGGCTGTATGACTGATTGTGAGCAATCCCAGTTTGGCCCACTTTTTTTAATTAAGTATGGAGGAGGAAGGCATTAAAAAATAACCTGAGAAATTCAAGCATGGCACAAACCATCAATATGAGTTAGCGCCCCATGGCTAGGGGAAGGTAACTTTTATGGAGAAATTGGGAAATTATCTCATTACTCCACACATATAATGATGATCCCTTGGCACTGCTATATACAAAGGGTTTCTGGGAATTGTTTGCATGAAATCATTGGCTAAAGTCTACATCTTGTGCCATAGGATGGATTTTTATATTGAAAAGACTGCAAGGAAGCATAATGCAAGCCAGATCACTTGACATAATCCACTAAAAGTCAACTTTTCATAGGTGTTGGCCAAGAATCCATATTGATTTCACAGAACCAGGTCAAAGGAAGCATTTCTTAATTGTGTTAGAGTTTCCTAGTGAAAATGGTTCCCCATCTCAAATCTCTACTGCAATTACAGTTTTGTCTGTTATTTGAAATTGAAATTTCTAGATTTTATTAGTTCTGACCATGCGTCTGTTTGATGTAGATTTTAAATTTAAGGAATTTGTGCACAGGGATCTTTTTTGGAGCTGCCTGCATCATTCATTCTTCTTCTAGCAAGCAGAATAATGTATATCACTAAAGATGCCCTGAAGTAAGCTAGGCAGTTAGATTATGTAATGGATGGAGTTCCAGACATGGAATCAGAAAAATCCAAGTTCAAATCCTGCCTCAGCCACTCACTAGCTGAATGACTATGGGCAAATCACTTTATTTTGGATTGCCTTGTTTTTTTCAACTGTAAAATGGAAATAATAGCACCCAGCTCCCATGGTTGTCATGAGGTTACATTTATAAAGCACTTAACACAGTATCTGCATATAATAGGGACTTAATAAATACTTGCTTCCATCCTTCCTATTAGGGAGGAGTAGCCAATAAAATTTATCAGGCTCCTTTATGTTCAATATATAACTTCATTTTCAACAGCAGGAAATAGTTATATTGAATTTCTGAGGAATTATGTCTCCATCTTACTTTAGATGAGAACTTACAGGACAAAATAAATATGTATTTATCTGTTCATTTCTGTTACAAAAGTGTCTTTTTCAGCAATTATAAAATGAAATTAAGGTGAGCACCTGCCACTAGAATTGAAATCCTCAGATTTTTTTCACGCAAATCAAGGGTATAGATGTGAGATTATTACATTTATCATTTCAGAAAACATTACATCTTCATCAACTTACCAACAGCAGAACCCTTTGAGAAACATTCCTTTTAGAAGCAGGTAGTATTGTTCTTTCATCTAGATTTTCTAAAGAGTCAGAAAACCCACCAAGTTAAAGAATAAACAATTATTTTCTCATTAGAAATGTTCTGAAATTTGAGGATGGAAAGTAATTATTTTCATTTCCTATTTGGGATTTGAATATAGGCAAGCTATCTTCTCTGGGATCATAGCTTTCTTCATGCTGCCTCTTTTTTTGGTTGGACCTTGGGATCTCACCAGTTAAGTTGTCTCTTAAGTAGACTTCATTTTCTTTTAAAGACCTGAGCTCAACCAAGATGGAGTCTCTTGTTATTCCCACATCCCCTAGTCTAACACAGAGAAAGTAACAGAAGAGCTCTTCTTTTCAACATAAGATTATTTTAATTAAATGGAGAGGGGTTTCATGTGAATTATGCAACATGGTGATTTCATTTCCTTTTATATCCTCCATTCAATACTTTCCATCTTTTAGGTTTTCATAGTTTAAAGAGAAACCATTAAAGAGAAATCCATAGTGAAATGGATGCTGGATTTGCAGCCAAAAGGGCTCTCTTTTTTCCTGTCCATCTTGGATTTCCAGGGTCAGTATTTGATTCGTTGCCCCATCTCACTGCCTCTGTCTCCCTGTAGACTGGTATATGTAGCATCAATGTGCTTGGAAGTTGGTGTGTATGGAAGGAAAGGGAATGAAGACTGGGTGCTGTCCCTCTGGCAGCAGTTTTCAGGAATGGCCTGAGAGGAAAGAGCAGCAAGGACTAATCTAGGAGTGATAGTGTGTATGGGAGGAGGGATAGCATGGAAACTAAAGCAGTTCCATGGCTCAGCGTTTTGTGATCAAATATGGAAGCAGTCAGTCCTCATTCCTCGGGGCTTGTCTTGGATTTCCATCCCTTGATATGTAACCTTTGTTCAGAGAGGTGTACAGAGGTTGCTGGGCTAGGGTCTGGCTGATGATATCCCCCACGTGGTATATTAGCAGTACAGAATGAGTAATGATCAAAGCAGGAACAGCAGATTCTAACTGTGTTCTTTGTATCAGGATCACCTCTAGCTTTCCGTTTCCAAGAAAGAACCCCTGGAAGGCATCACTTGACCTAAATCTGTATAAGTCTAAGGAAGAAATGTTTCAGTGAACGTTTGAGAAACTGGCTTCATTCAAATTGCCAGTGAGCTCAGACCTTTCAAAGAAAACAAAATCTACTTGAGAGACAGCTTAATTGGTGAGAATGATAACCCAAGTGAGGATTCTTACATTATAATCACAAGGTTCAACCAACAAAAGTGGCAGCATGTAAAGAGGACTCAGGATGACTAAGATCCCAGAGAAGAGAATGTTTGTCTCTATTCAAATACCAAACAGGAAACAAAAATAATTACTTTCCATCATCACATTTCAAAAGATTTCTAAGCTTTGATGTAACTGTTAAGTTTATGATCTTTGATCTTTACCTAGAGATAACACATCAAGATGTCTTGGAAAATTAGGAAGAAGGAAAGCCAGAAGGCCAATGCTTTCAAATGTTCTTGACTTTAGAATGTTCTTTTCCCCCATTAGGTTTTGGTTGAGAGGTACAATATAATTTATTTTCTCTACCCATACGCTAATGTCCCATGATGGTTTTTTGTTAATTTATCCAGAGTAAATACACATTAAGACTGCATCACTCCCCACTAATTTTATTAATCACTTTCTTCTCTTCTGGTTTTCCCTGCATAGGCAGGAGGAGAACTAATAGAGTGTTCAAGATTTATGGGTGTGCATGAGACCCACCATTCATACCACAAAGATCCCCCATTGGTACCAGTAAGAGGGTATCACTGTCTCCTTCTTAAAAACACCATTGAAATGCTCATCCGTTGACAGTCGTGTTTCCCCAGAGTTCGTCATCTGACCACAGTTATTATTGCGTGTGCACAATGAGGACATTGAGTGTGGAGACAGCCAATGAGAACGAGACACTGTTGTCAAGTTGTCAGCCATTGTGTTCATATTAATAACCACTGCAGCTGTCTGAGGCTCAAATTAACATCTTTGAAACTGAGCTGAATACTTCCAACTCTATTTTGGGGACCATTTCAAAGAAAACAACATGTTTATTTTGAGGCTTTTATTAAACTATTCATCAAAAGATCTCCTCTGAATCTTGCATCCTCCATTTGCCCTAAGATGATGATGGTGATGGTGACAGTTTGAGAAAATTCTTTATACCCATTATCTAAGTGGTTCCAGGATTATTATTCCCATTTTAGAGTTGAAGAAACTGGGGTTCTCTCAAGCTCTGCAAATTACCAAGTGGCTGGAACAATTGAATGGTTTCTTTAGTGTCATGCAGCCAGCCAATGGGCTTGGGACCCACAGCCAGGTTTTCTGACTTGGAGGACTGGTTGTGTTTGGGTTTTTACCAAGTTTTTACAAGCCGGTTTTGCCCCATTCTGTTTGGGACTGGATATTTCAGCATCTGGTCCATCCCTATTCTTACCATAAGCCAACTTGAATGTAGACACCTCAGAGGAGAAACAGTTAGGACTATCTGTGCAATGGGAATGAGATCTCTGGACCAACATGCACACACACACACACAATGCCTTTGCTCTGCAACAGAACTGGATGTGAGTTGAATGGGACTCCATGAGACTGGACCAGGAAGAAATATCCCCAACAGAGTCCACAGATCACATAGGATTTGTAAACCAAGATAGATGGAGAATAAGGGAGAGAAGTGGAAGGAGGTCACTTACCCCCAGGCAAAGGGCTGTGACACATAATATTATGGACATTTCATACAAACTTGGATTCAATATTTCTGATTAACCTGTTTTCACAAAATCCTGGAGACCAAGAAAGATTCCATCTTAATCCCATTCCATTTGAAAAACTCTTTAAAGGTAACTATTATGTGCCAGATACTTTGCTAGGTGCTAGGGATTCAAGGATGAAAATAAAAAAAGAAAGCACTCTCTGCCTTTGATTAGCTTATCTTTTCTTGAAGATACAGCATATAAAGATGAGATCATTGGCTTTAGAGCTGAGACAGACCTTAGGGGCCACTGAGACTAACCTCTTTATATTGCAGATATGAGAAAACTGAAGCACAGAGAAATTCTTTTTTTTGTGACTTGACCATTTTATTTAATTAATAAATTTAGAATATTTTCCATGTTTCTATGATTCATGTTCTTTCCCTTCCCTCCTCCCACCCCCTCCCATAGCCAACAAGCAATTCCACTGGGTTTTATAAAGCACAGAGAAATTCAAAGTTGACTTGCCCAAGGTCACATAGCCACTATCTAAAGTAGAATTTGAACTCAGGTCTTCCAAACTCTAAGCCGAGAACCCAATCAACTATACCAAGCTGATTTTCACAAATACAAACATGATAATTCAAGGAGGGAAACAACACTGAGAATTAGAGTAATCCTGAAATTTTTAGCACAAAAGATTGCTCATGAGTTGAACCTTGAAGGAAGCCAGGAATTATAAAAATAATAGCTAGCATTTATAATAGCACTATAAGGTTTGCAAAAAATTTTATATGTTGCGTCATTTTGTCCTCACAACAATACTATGAGGTAAATGGGGATATTGTGTCCATTTTGCAGATGAGAAAACTTAAATTGAAGTGGGTTAAGTGACGTGCACAGAATTATATAGTTAAAGTAGCTGAGGCAGAATTCAGATTTATGTCCTACGAAATACAAGGCCAGTACTCCATTTACTCTACAATGTTGGTGACCAAATAGGAGATATTCATGGGGATACATCCTTGAACCAGGGCTTGGCAGTCAAGATTCACATAACGTTTTCTACATGATCCAAAAATAGAAATTTGGGGTTTTTTATACTTGATTTTAAAAATTCTAGAAATTTAAGAAAGACTAGCATGTCCATGCCCACAGTGCATGAGGCAAACCTTTTATTTATTGATTATTCTGGAACTGCATAGTCCCACTTTAAAGTCTGACAAAGAATTGTTGTTGTTCATCTGTTTCAATGGTATCTGATTCTTGATCCCATTTGTGATCCCATTTGGCAAAGATGCTGGAGTGGTTGTCATTTTCTTTTCCAGCTCATTTTACAGATGAGGAAACTGAGGCAAACAGGGTTAAGTGATTTGCCTAGGGTCACATAGCTAGGAAGTATCTGAGGTCAGATTTGAACTCAGATCTTCTTGATTCCAGGCCCAGCTCTCTGTACCACCTTTTTGCCTTCTAACAAAAAAAAATTATCATTTAACAAGATATCAGTCAAACCTTAGGCAAATGAGTCTTTCTCTACACATCTCTCTGTAGAAGCAGCTGTCAGATCCTTCCAAAGGACCTCATTTGAAATGCAAGTTTACTGAAGAAGAAGAAGAAAATCCCTCTGTCTTCAAATCAGAGAAAGCCTGTGATGACCACAAGAACTGGCATTGGACGAGTCTGTCACTGTCTCTACTGGCCCACTGGGACCCAATAGAATTTGCTGCAGATGGGACTAGAATTTTTTTAAACTGTCTCTTAGGTGCTACATGCATAAAAGCCTTTTGCGTGAATCATGAAATGAACTTTCCAAATTGCATCGTGGTAAGACACAGACCAATAACCAGAGATTAATGAGGTCACTGATTAGCTAGAATAGTACAGTAAGCAGCTATCTGCTCCAAATGGCAAATCCATTCAACTTGGCCTAATCCCTGAATCTCCATATCTAAGTGTACTGACTCAGTCATTATTCTTTTATTTCTTCACCTTCTTCAGCCTTTGGCTGACTACCTTCTCTCCTGGATACTCTCTCCATTCTGAGCTTTCACAACATTGTTCCATACCAGTTCTTTCTTTTTCATGACTGGCCACCCTTTCTTGGTTTTTTTTTTTTTTTTGCTGTATCCATAATCCAGAGCCATATTGGGTAGAGAACTATACTTGGAATTGGGAAGAAATGAATTCAAATCCTGACCCAGACACTTATTAATTAGCCTGTGACCTTGGTCAAGCCATTTATTCACTTTCTGTTTCAATTTCCTCAACTGTGATATGATAATAATTATCATAATTATAAAACCTACCTCATGGGATTAATGTGAAGATCAAAAGAGATGATGCTTGTAGAACATTTAACAAAGTGCTTGGCATATAGTAGGGGCTTAATAAAGCTTGTCTTCTTCCTTCCACATCCTATGTGCAAGTTGCCCTAGGACTCTCCTCTCTTCTCTCTTCTCAGTCTCAGTGATCATACTAGCTCCCACCGATTCAACTCTCATCTCTAGGGAGACAATTCCTCCTAGACTCTCTTTGGAGCTCCAGTCCCACATCATCCATTACTTATTGGATACTTGAACTGGAGTATCTTAAAGTAACATGTCCAAAAAGGAAATCAATCTTTCCTCCCAAACCCTCTCATCTTCCCAAATTCTTCTTTCTGGTGAGGACACGACCAGCCTACCAACAACCCAGGCTCACAGCCTTCTAGTCATCTTCAACTTCACTCCATAGACAAAGTCTCCAACTCTCAATTCTGTCTTCCCAACATCGTTCATGTCTCTCCTTCACTCACATTACAACCTAGCTAATTCCAGCCCGATTTCCTCTCACTTGCCCTCTAACAATATCCCTCAATTGGTTTCTCTTTCTCTAATCATCACTCCAGGCAGCTGCCAAATCAATGTTCCTCAAGGAAAAGTCCAATCATGAAATTCCACTGCCTAAAAGATTTAAGTGGCCCCCAACTGTCCATAGGATAAACCTATCTGGTATTTAAATTCTTTCACCAGGTTTCTTCAACCTCTCTGTCTAGGCTTACATTAGCAGAACTCTTCATTACAAACAAACTGACCTACTTGCTGCTTCCTGTACATGCCCCTCACACCTCTGCATCCATGCTTTTGTGGATGCTGCTTCCCCCTTACCTGCAATATACTCCCTTCTCATCTCTGCATTTTAGATTCCAGTTTTGTTCAAAGCTCAACAGAAATACCATTTCCAATAAAAAAGATCTATTCTCTTCCCTTCTTCCTCCTTCCAGTTACTAGTTCCCTACCCCAAACCAGAAATTACTTCAGATATGTTTTAGATTGGTTTTTTCAAGTTCTGGTTGTTTCCTCTCAATCAATGCAATGTAAGTTCTGTGGGGAAGCTAGGTGGCTCAGCAGATTGAGAGCCAGGCCTAGAGACAGTAGTCCTGGGTTCAAATCTGACCTCAGACACTTCTCAGCTGTGTGACCCTGGGCAAGTCACTTAACCCCCACTGCCTAGTCCTTACCATTCTACTGCCTTGAAACCAATACATAATTTTGATTCTAAGACAGAAGGTAAGAGGTTGGTTTTTTTTAATAGAATGTAACTTCCTTGAGGGCAAGAGCTATTTTATTTTTATCTTTGGATTTCCAGTATCTAGTATGAGGCAGGAACTTAATAACTCCTTGTTAAGTAGATGAATGGAATGAACAAATGAATCATAAAGTCTAAAACTGGAAGGGATAGTTACATCATTGGATGTCTATGTCTCTAAATTGGATTGGAAACATTCACCTCTGCTACATCTTCTACCTCCTCATTGGACTACACATTTCATGGGATTTAGAACTGACAAAGATCTTACAATTTTTCCGAGTCTGCTCCTTCCATTTTTTGATGGGAAAATAAGATCCAGAAAATGAAAGTGCCTCATAGCCTAAGGTCCCTCAAGAGGTCAGGGTCAGGAGTGAGGTTTAAGTTGTGACAAGGAAATCACTTTAAAAGACTGATATATATTAATTTAAGGTCGCCAAGGAATTCAGCTATGTAATTCCTAAATGAAAACTCAAGTCAGCAGCCAATCTTTTATGGAGTTTAATTACAACAGGAGGAAGAAAGGAATTAGAGATAGAGAGAGAGAAAAGGGAGAGAAGGGAATAGGGCTTAAATACCCCTTCTGTTTAGACTAGGCCAAAAGGCCCAAGCCCTTAGATAGCTGGGGCAAAGAAAATAGATCAATCCCTATTACTCACGTGACCAAAATGGAGAAACAGTCTCAGAGGCCCCCACCTTCAGCTTCCTTCAGAGCAAGCTTCTCAGAGCACACTCCAACCACTCAGACAAACTCCTCAACCACCACCCTGAGTCTTCAGAGCCCTCTATCTTTAAGGAAACCATCCAAGTCCCCTCCCCTCAGTTCTCACATCTACCAATCACTGTCCATCAATTTCCCTGTGCCAATGGTGGCTCTAGCTTAACCCAGGACCGCCCAGAGGTCTCTGGCTTTGCACATGTCTGTTGAAGGTCATATTTTCAAATAATTAAATCTTTGATCCTTTGTTACAGCCCTTCCTAAATCCTGTTAACCTGAGTAGGGTAGAGATTGGAATAATTAAATTTTGATCTATGCTGCAGCCCTTCCTCAATCCTGTTAGGACTAAGTAGGGTGGAGATTGATTCCAAGTATCTCCATTGTATCAATTCTAAAATCAATCATGACTCAAAGAAATTCCTGTTCTATGCTTAAGCATAGGTCAAAGTCCTTTCCATTGTTCAGCAAAAGGTTTCTGTCCTAAAGTAATCTTAAGAAGGGAGGAGGAGGAAACTCTCATGCCAATGGGGTTCACATTCCAATAGCCAAGACCCACTATCAATAGGAAATTTTTCAAGTATGAAATTTCCCAATGGTGAAATTTCTAACATTTATAAGTCTAAGAAATTTTGAGGTTTACAAAGTCTAGGCTTTTATTTTTGGCTTGTAATCTGGTTCTTTTTTTAAACTATATTACCAACAACAGTACCTAACGCTCAGGGGTTGATTCAAGGTTGTACATTTTGACTTGATTGTGACTTGATTTAATTGTTTAGGAATCGAATCTGCATTTAGCCTTACAGGTGCAGAAAAGTGCAAAATTTAGGAGTCAGAAATCTGAGATTTGAAGATCTTGAGAGAGCTTCTTAACCTTCTTGAGCTTCACTTCCCTCATCTGTCATGCTTGCCTTGACTACCTCCCAGTCTAATCATATACATGAAAGTGCTTTTAAAAAATTGTAAAAAAGTAATGAAGATTAAAGTATATAATTTTTCACTTTAGTTTATCTGGGTTTTTATTTTGGGATTTGAGGTTTTTATGACTATTCTCTTACAAAATGAACAATCTGGAAATGTTTTGCATGATAATACCTATATAACCCAAATTGAATTGAGTGCCAGCTCCAGAAGGAGGAGGGATGGGGAGGGAGGTAGAGAGACAATTTGGATCATATAATTTTGGAAAACTTATGTGGAAATTTGTTGTTATATGTAATTGATAAAGCAAAATATCTTTAAAAAAATCCTTTAACAAATGTTAAAAACATTCAATAATGAAACATTAGTCAGAGACAACAAAGGCAGAATTATGATTTGGGCAATATTAGTTTGGGTGGTTTATCTATCATCTAGTCACTAAAGGTTCCAGGATGGTTTTTGGATATCTGAGTGCCCATTTAGAGGCCCTGCTCCATCCTCACCTCCTAAACAATGCTCTTTGCTCCAAGGAAAAACAAAAAAATCACAGAATCTCTTAGCTGGAAGAGACCTTGGAGACAATCTGATCCAACTGATACCAGAGAGAGAACCTCACAAATATCTCTGAGAAGGGGTGTGATCTAGCTCTCCATAAGAAAACAATCTCCAATGAGTAGGGATGACCTCTTCCTCTAGGGGAAGACTATTCACTTTGGGAATCTGATTTTTAGAATTTTTTTCTTTGTTGTCAGCCAAAACTTACCTCTCTACGACCTGTAGGATCATAGCGTGAGAGCCTGAAGGCTACTTAGAGTCCAACTAGTCCAACCCTTTCATTATATAGATGAGAAAACCAAGGCCTGGAGAGGAAAATAATGTTTGCAGGGGAACACAGGTAGTAAAAATTGTTTCCCCCTTTAGACTATGAGCTCTCTAAGAGCAGGGATTGTCCCCAGTGCTTAGCACAGTGCCTGGCACATAGTAGGCACTTAATAAATTATTGTTGAGTTGACTAGCTAAGATAATCAACTAAACTGAGTTAATGAATCAATGACTAGTGATGTCTTAATGCCTTGCTGCTCTTAGGTCACATCTACATTTTCACATTCCACATCAACGCTGGGGTTTCCAATATTTTGTCTGTTATATCTATATAAAGAGGAGTTATGTTCCTCTCACCAAGCCTTGTTATTACCCTTCTTGGGAAGAAAGAAAAAAAGGAAGGGTAGGATGGCTGCTCAGAGTAAAGTTTCTCAGTGGAATAAAGGAGGGAGATCAAAAGATTTCACCTAAATAAAGCATTGTATAAATATTAAATGTCAGTGGTTGCTACTGCTGTTATCCCTATAGAACACTATTCCCTTCCATGCCTAGAATCCCACTAAACTGAGATGGAGATACATAGAACAAAGGTGGTGGCACAAAGGAAGCAAGGCGTTTAGAGAGCTCTAAGGAGACCCCTATCTGCTGGTTGGGATCATTCTGTTTTGACCCACATGGCTCACATGCATATAATGCATTAAGGTTTGCAAAGCACTTTGCATACATTATATCATTCAAACCTCACAACAACCCTGTAAAGCAAGCACTATTATTATCCTCATTTTACAGATGAAGAAACAGCCTGAGAAAGCTTAAATGACTTGCCCAGATCACCTTAAACACCATAACCCCAGACAAATCATTCAAAGTACTTGCTTATACATTTTCTGCTCATAAAACTCTCCCCTTTTCATTTTCATTTTCCAACAAAGGCTTTTTGTATTAATGTGTACAGCCCCTAAGACCATAAAGGAATGGAGATTAAATTGTTCCATCCAGCAGCAAAAATCAATCTCTGAGCCCAATTTGCTCAAATTCTATAAAAGCAGAAGAATAAACACATTCAGCATTGGTGGACAAACTACAGGCCAGGGAGCTGAGCTGGCTGGAGGCTGCTGAGCAGGTAGCTGGCCATGGTACTGAATCAGGGACATCCCACCCTTTCTTCAGGGATTGTCACACCTGAGAATCCCAACTTAAACCAGTCAGGCAATGAAACTGGGACAACTGAAAATATGAGACAAAATGGAGCCTCTGCCTCTCTGACTGACTGACAGAGGCACATGCAAATGATGAGAGCCAGCTGGTTATCTCATACCAACCCACCCTCAATATTCACAAAATCACAGAATTTCAGATTTGGACAGTACCTCAGTACATCTAGTCCAAAGAATACCTCAAAACAGAACCCACTCCATGAAATACTTTAGATGTGTTTATTCAGCCTTGGACTGAAAACTTCCCCTGAGGGGGAACACATTATTTCTCAAGGCAGCCCATTCCTTCTGCAATTTCGCTTTCAGATAGCTGTAATTGCTGGGGGATTTTTCTTTATATCAAGCCTAAATTTTTCCCTTTGCAAGTTCTACCCTTGCATCTAAGTCCTCCCTCTGGGGACAAACAGAAAGAGTCTCATCTTTTTTCTACACAATAACTCTTCAAATACTTAGAGTTAACTATAGTACACTCCCTCCAATACAGTCACATGTGTGCGCTCTCTCTCTCTCTCTCTCTCTCTCTCTCTCTCTCTCTCTCTCTCTCTCTCTCTCACACACACACACACACACACACACACACACACACACACACCCCTCCTAGGTTATTTTTCTGAACAAATATCTCTTCAACCTATACTTACAAGCAATATATCCAAGGTCCTTCACTAAGGTTGCCTTCCTTTGGATGTCCTTCAGATGACGAAATTCCTTCCTAAGACATGGTACCCAGAATTGTACTTTAATAGTCCAGATCTAGCTTGATTAGCTCAAGGCCTATTTCTTAATCAAATTAGTATAAGATCATAGATATAGAAATATAAATAAGTAAGAAACCTTCTAGTTCAATTTTCTCATGTTACAGATTTGGAAATTGAGTCTCCAAATCCTGCATACTATGCCTCTATTAGGCAATAGCCTAAGATTGAATTAGCATTCTTTGCTGATTTCACTAGTGACACTTATTGAACCCAAAGTTTACTAAAGTCCCACAGTTCTTTTTCTCTCTGACATGAATCTCTGTCTACTCATATTTCTCTCATTTTGTACTTCTAGGTCACAATTGTCTAAGGATTATTTTTGGGTAGTTATCTTTATTGATAGGAAGGGAGCTTGAAGTAAAGATCCCAAGGTACATGTTGCTTAACCTCCCAGCTCCCCAGCACCAATTTTATTACAAGATCTACTACTAGGATGTGAATCTCAAAGCAGTTCCTCTTGATTCTGATTTCCCTTATTCTGGGACTTCAATTTGGCAATGAATCTGCCATTGGGTATAAGTTATTGTGCGGATTTACTGACTTAATTCCTGGAAGCCTCTGCTTCCCACCATACAATCCTAATTTCTGCATCACTTCCCATTCTCATCTTTTCAGTCCTACCTCCATAACATCTAGCATTTTCTTTCTTTTTTAAAAAATTGTTAACTTACATCTTAGAATCAATACTTTTTATTGTTTCCAATGAAGAATATTAAGAGCTATGCAAATGGGGTTAAATGACTTGCCCAGCATCACATAGCTAGGAAGTATCTGAGTATTTGAACCCAGGACCTCATATCTCTAGGCCTGACCCTCAATTCACAGGGCCACCTAGCTACCCCCTAATATTTTCTCTTTTCTCACATCTAGGGTAACCATGCTAGTTAAAACCCTTATTACCTCTTTTCAAGAGCTGACCAGCAGTCTCTCGAAGCCAAAGTATTTTGCTGAGTAGGTGTGGCAACTTAGGCAAAAGATAAGGAGAGGGAGACAGCTTGGATGTTTCTGACCTGTTGCCCAGGTATGGCAAGAAGCTGCTATCCAAGACACAGGGTTTGTCTTTATACCTCAATGACCACATATTTCTCTGGCACACAGTCATCTTTCAACATACATGATTTCTTCCAGGTAATTGGATGTGTCACACATTAACTTTTAACAAATTGTTTAATTAACATTCCATGATTATCTTACATAACATGTAGCTACAACAAAGAAATACATGCTAGAGATAAATGACACAGACAAGGTTAGCAGGGGTCAGTTCCTACTGACCTGGGGGATGACCAGCTAAGAGGATCATTGTTGCTTTTAATCAGCTTTCATAATCAATCAAAATTACTTAGGAGATAAGTAACAAAAACATTTGCAACTAGGTGCAGGGTTAAAGAATAATTTAATACAAGACAGATTTTGGTATTTTCCAATTTCCAGGTTTCATTTTTCTGTGTTAGTTAGAAATGTTTCTGGGCTTCAATAAACAAAACAAGTTGGTGAAGTGTGACATACCAGATTGTACCTAAGGGGTGATTGATGTGCCTGTTGTCTCTGGTTTGTAATGGGAGTAGAGAATCTGGGTGTTATCCTGCTAGAGGCCTAAATCTAAAAGAGAGAGAGAGAGAGAGAGAGACAAAGAGAGAGAGAGAGAGAGAGAGAGAGAGAGAGAGAGAGAGAGAGAGAGAGAGACAGAGAGACAGAGAGACAGAGAGACACAGAGAGAGAGAGAGAGAGAGAGAGAGGTGGAGGGTAGTGGGTACATAAAATTCTTTAGTTTTCAATTCTATGAATAAGATCTTTGGAGTGGATCTTTGGGATGGTAGTCTGGGGGCTGTATGCATGGGATCTGTGTGTGAATCCTGTGAGTATTTTGCTCTTATACTATTTTTCCTGAAACTAGGGAGAGTGTAATAATCATAGAAATTTCATTAGTAAAGAAAGTTGGTGGGAGAAATCATATAGAGGGAGGCTGAGTGGATGTCTCCATCTTTCCAGAAGTTTGCTTTGCAACTCTGGTTTCCATGTGTGACCATGTCAGACAGCATGGGTTTGATGGCCCCCAGCAACCTCTCATTTGGATTATTGCAAAAGCCTCTTCATTGGTCTCCCAATATTTTAACCCCTCTCTTCCCATTTTCTTCAAGAAAATTGAGGGAATTAGGTGGCAATAGAGTGAACCACAATGACTCCATCTTGTGATTTGGTACTGGCGCTAGTTCAGTTCATCTTTATATTTAATTATTAATCTAGTTCAACTTCTGCCCTGTGACAAAGCATTATTCATTTATGGGAATCAAGAGACAATCTTTACATCACTTTGAATTGTTTGAAACTAGCTCTACTTGGATGGGAAACTAGACCACTTGTACCTACTATTTAGAGACCCTTATCCAAGGACTTAAGTGATGCTGACCATAAGTGGAGCTAGATCCTAAAGTTGATGTAAGGAATTTTCTCATAATTGTACATCTCAAGTAATCCATTTGTCTTATATGAAAACATACCCCAAACTCATCAATCAGTTATCGTTTCCATGTGCTTTAGATTGATTACAGATTCTTGGGGAGGAGTCGCACACCTGTTTTTCAGAATTCAGAGAATTGTACCTGTTCACTGTCACCATCCCACCTTGAGAATTCATTAATCTTGCATCTAACTAGAAATCAGATTGCCTGAAGTTATAGTATTGCCTTTAAATAATTGGCCTCACTTGATTAATTGTTTTTAATGTATGAAATTCTGTTTCTCTCTGTATTGGGGTCCATTTCTCAGTTGAAGGAGCCTGGTCCCAATTTGTCAGACAATTGCCATGAGTTGCTAAATACACCGATATGCTCATAAGAGCGAACCTTTGTTTCCCCAGTCATTTTATCTTTCACCCACCATGCTCTACCTAATTACCAAATAGACATTCCAAAAAAAATGCAGGTCTGATCCTATCTCTCCTATACTTAACGACCTCCAAAGTATGTCTAGAATAAAATACAAATACTTGTATTTGGCATTTGTGGTATTTTCTCTTTGGCCTGGGAGCTCTTGAACTGGGCTATAACATTCCTGAGAGTTGTCATTTAGGAATTTATTGAAGTAGGTAATCTGTGGATTCTTTCTATGTCTATTTCCCCTTCCTGTTCAAGAATATCTGGGCAGTTTTCTTGAATTATTTGTTATAGTCTGAGCTATAAGCTTTTTCTTTTGTGGTCATGACTTTCATTTTCCAAGTCAATTGTTTTTTCAATAATATATTTCATATTTTCCTCATTTTTAAATTCTTGATGTCTTGTAAAGTCATCAGCTTCTATTTGCCAAATTCTAATTTTTTGAAGAATGAATTTCTAGGCAAATACAGAATAGCATACATGTCAGACCTTTGGGAAGGGAAAGACTTCAAAACCAAGCAAGAATTAGAAAGAGTTACAAAATGCAAAATAAATAATCTGGAATACATCAAATTAAAAAGTTTTTGTACAAACAAAACCAATGTAACCAAAATCAGAAGGGTAGCAACAAATTGGGAAACAATCTTCATAAAAACCTCTGACAAAGGTTTAATTACTCAAATTTACAAAGATCTAAATCAATTGTACAAAAAATCAAGCCATTCTCCAATTGATAAATGGGCAAGGCACATGAACAGGCAGTTCTCAGCCAAAGAAATCAAAACTATTAATAAGCACATGAAAAAGTGCTCTACATCCCTTATAATCAGAGAGATGCAAATCAAAACAACTCTGAGGTATCACCTCACACCTAGCAGATTGGCTAACATGACAGCTATGGAAAGTAATGAATGCTGGAGGGGATTGCGGCAAAATAGGGACATTAATTCATTGCTGGTGGAGTTGTGAATTGATCCAGCCATTCTGGAGGGCAATTTGGAACTATGCCCAAAGGGTGCTAAAAGACTGTCTGCCCTTTGATCCAACCATTGCACTGCTGGGTTTGTACTGCAAAGAGATCATAAGGAAAAAGACTTGTACAAGAATATTCATAGCTGCTCTCTTTGTGGTGGTAAAAAATTGGAAAATGAGGGGATGCCCTTCAATTGGGGAATGGCTGAACACACTGTGGTATCTGTTGGTGATGGAATACTATTGTGCTCAAAGGAATAATAAAGTAGAGAAATTCCATGGAGACTAGAACAACCTCCAGGAAGTGATGCAGAGCGAAAGGAGCAGAACCAGGAAAACATTGTACACAGAGACTGATACACTGTGGTACAATCGAAGGTGATGGACTTCTCCATTAGTGTCAATGCAATGTCCCTGAATAATCTGCAGGGATCTAAAAAACACTATCCACAAGCAGAGGATAAACTGTGGGAGTAAAAACACTGATGAAAAGCAACTGCTTGACTACAGGGGTGGAGAGGATATGACTGAGGAGAGACTCTAAATGAACACCCTAGTGCAAATACCAACAACAGGGAAATGGGTTTGAGTCAAGAACACATGTGATAACCAGTGGAATCATGCGTTGGCTATGGGAGAGGTGGGGGGAGGGGGGGAAGAGGAAAAGAAAATGATCTTTGTTTCCAGTGAATAATGTTTGGAAATGACCAAATAAAAGAATGTTTAAAATTTAAAAAAAAAAGAATGAATTTCTTCCATGGTCTTTTGATCCACCTTTTCCATTTGGTCTTTCTTCTTTTCATAGCATTATTTTCTTCACTGGGTTTTTGTGCCTCTTTTTCCAATTAGCCAGTTTTGCTTTTTTAAGCTGTTATTTTCATTTTTCCCATTTTTCTTCAACCTGCTTATTTGATTTTTTAATTCCTTTTTGAGTACTTCCAGAGCCTGAGACCAATTCTCTTTTTTTTGGCAATTTGCTTGTAGTTGTTCGGATCCCATCATCCTCTGTTGGTTCTGCTCTTTGCTCTTTTTCCCCATAGAAGTTTTCAAGAATGATGTGCTTTTCCTGTTGCTTGCTCATTTTCTCAGCCTTTTGGTTTTTGGGGAATTCTGTAAGCTGCTGGCCAATTCTCTTTCCTTTGCTATTTTACAGAATTAGGCAAGGAGAGCTGATGTGCCCTAAGGCTAAGTCTTCAGTGCAGCCAGTTGCTGAGGCTTGACATTGCCTGCTAGATGGGCTTTTGATCCTTTCCTTGGACTTCAAGGGGTGAGCCTGAGGTACTCTTGCTGGTATAACCCCTATCCTGTGTTCCTGAAGTTCTCCTAAGCCCTATCACAGAACCTAGAATAGTAGGTGGTGGGGTGGAAGTGGGGTGGTCAGCAAGCATTCCTCTGTGTGCAATTTTGCTTTCAGTTCTCCCTTATTCCATGAAAATCAACTCTCTGCCTACCTTTCAAGTTGTGTTCAGCAGGAGAGCCCCGAGAGTCTGTCTTGCTGTTGGGTTTGAATTCCTGTCTTTTTGAAATGCTTGGTAAAGATTGGTATGGAAGGATAGTCAGAGCAGTGTTTGGCTTTTGCTGCTACTAAGCCGCTATCTTGACTTCACCTTCCTTCAAATCTTAACTCAAGTATAACCTCTTAGAATAACTTCCCAGTTCTTAGAGCTTTCATCTCCCTCAAAATTTCATAATATACACTTATATGTGTCAACATTTATATATATACACACATATATGTATTACTTCTCAGTGCATATACTGTTCTTTATTGCTAGGTTAGGGAGTTCCATATAAAGGTTCCCCCAGTTGAATATAAGCTTACTGAGGGCAGAAATTGTTTCACTTTTGTCTCTGTATCCCCCATCCATGATGCATAGTAGGTACTTAATAGATGCCCATTGGCTTGCAGTGATCTTTACCTGATAACCAGATCCCCAAATGTTCCCTTGGTTGACAGTTTGGTATTGGTATTTGGTAGTTGAGCTGTACCCCAACTACGATACATTCATAACAACTCAAAAGGAAGAACCCAAGCATCTTTCCCTGACAAAACTGGAAGCTATAAAACATGCTTTTTGTTGTGTTGGTTCCGAGAATTTAGGGATAGCTTAAATGGAATTAAATGTGGGGGGAGGGGGAGAATTTTCTCATGTGACCCTTGTTTTAGAGAAACTCATTTCACAAAGAACCTACTGCGCTTTAGGGGATTTTCTCATATTTGTATTCTAGCCTTCACTCAGGAAACAGGGCAATATGTGGTGTGCAACCTACCTTCTTCAGGAAACTGATATCTTGCTTATAGATCATGCTTATAGTTTTATTGAAAGGAGAGAAATAAAACAGAAATCCTTAATGGGGCAATTACTCATCTCAAAGAGGTCAGGAAATTCCCACAATCATTACGTTTCTTAATGTGAGAATTTCTGTTTGTGGACACCGTTTCCCACAAGTCCTGGATGGAGATCCCTGCTCATCAAAGAGGGAAGAGTGAAAGTGGCCACATTTCTTCCTCTTCCAATTCAGGGTATACAGTCTACTGGTTTCTCAGATAAGTCAATCACTGAATATGCATCAGTACCTACTATGTGCCAAGCATTGTCCTAATGTCTGGGGATAAAAAAAGCAAAAGATAGACTCTGCTCTTAAGGAAGTCCAGTGAAATCAATGAATGACTACAGAATTTCCCAAAATTTCAATGTCATCTTGCCCATACAAGATAAAGGAAGAAGAGCCTTCAATAGACTTCAGTCCAACAAGCATTTATTGAACACCTACAGCATGTCAAACACACTGTTAGCTGCTGGGATATGAAGGCCAAAATAAACTAGTTTATGCCCACAGGGAGCTTGCATTCTGCTGGAAGAGACAAGGGAAACATTTGGTTGTCTTTGTGCCATTCTTGTAGACAAGTTGGAAGCCTATTACCTGCATGAGAGCCTAATTTCTATGGAATAGATTTCTGGTAGAGGAGAGGTACGGTGGAATGCTATCTGGTAGCTTCCTAACTTTCCTTGCTAACTCACTGGTTGTTTCTGTGATATTGGTCTGCAAGTGCTGTTAGTCCACTCTACGTTTCAGTATCCCAGGCCAAAGCCCCAGTTGTTCCACCTTAAGGTTTATTTATTTTTTTAAGATTTTACCCAAGTCACAACTGCCCCTGTTTATAGAATATTCAGTTTACAAAGTCCATTCATCAACACCACACACACACACACACACACACACACACACACACACACACACACACGCGCACACACACGCACACACACGCACACACACACGCACACGCACACACGCACACACGAGGTACAAGGACTAAGATCCCCATTTTTCAGATGATAAAAGGTGCTTCTATCTTGAATAGAAATATTCCTCAGGGACACAGGACTCCTGGCAATGCCTCATTTGCCTTGCAGGAGTTTCTAACTCTGGCAACATACTTTTTATTTAAGGTACCCTTGTTTTAAATCTCATTAGTTTCATTACACCCAATTAAGCTTGCATATGCTCAGAAAGCATCATTACATATTTTAATGAAAGAGCATTTTGGATTAATTATGGGCTGACATTCTAGAATATCTTCACCGTACAGAGCAAGGCTGGAGAATGTCTGTACTTTTTATAGATACAGAAATGAGGGTGCTATTAAATTTCAACTTCCAGAATTATCCTCTACAACTCTCGGGTAGAATGCAGACTTACCAGTAAGTTCTCAGAGTGTTTTTAAAAGTCCATGGTTTAAAATATCTCAACTTGCTGCCAGTCAGAATTCCATCAAGAGAAAAACTGGGATGTTTCTGTTCTGGGATGCTGAGCTACTAAAATGAATCAAAAGAGGTTTCTTCAATACTTCAGGAATCTATGATTTCCTTGGTGGGGGGCAATTCTTTACCATTACAGGTCACGTCTCATCTATGACCTAACAGATCAGTCAAAAAGTATTTATTTTTATTTTTTAACCTTTACCTCCTGTCTTAGAATTGATACTAAGTATCACTTCCAAGGCAGAAGACAGTTGGAGTTAAGTGATCTGACCAGGGTCACTCAGCTAAGAAGTATCTGAGACCACATTTGAACCCAGTACCTCCCATCTCCAGGCCTGGTTCTCTATCCACTGAGCAACTTAGCTGCCCTACTGCAAGTGTTTATTTAACACCCACCGTGTGCTAAGCAATGAAAAGAAAGGAAAAATCAGTCACTGCCCTCAAGGAGCTCACAATCAAAAGGAGGAGACAACATGCAAAAAGCTTTGTACAGATGAGTCATATACAGGCTAAACTGGAGGTAATTGGTGGAGTAGGTGGCCTTTGTTAGTGACTAGGGATGAAAAGTCCATCCTCCCCCAGACAACCTGGTGATGCAGAAACTTCTCCCATCTCATCTAAATGGTCCTCAGACTACAGATATAGCATCTACCACAGGATCTTTACTAGGAGACTTTCCAGCCCATTGAAACTCTCAGAACTAGTGCTTTTTGAGATTAGCATTGGAGACACCAAGGTCACCCACATACCACACCACATGAGGTGCAGGATTCAGACATTGGTGGAACTGGAGAAATAAAAATCCATTTTGAATAGGCTCTAAAGCAGTAAGGTACATCAGAGACCATCTATCCAACCCCTCTATTTTATAGATGAAGAAACTGGACCCAGAGATATTAAGTCACTTTTTCAAGATCACAAAGATGTAAGATTGGAACACAGAGCTTGTGACTACACAGCCTTTTTCTCTTTTCACTTTACCAGTTGCTTCAAGAAGGTTCATGTTTCCTTATAACTTGTAGATAGTTCAAAGCAGAAAAAGTCCTTTCTTGTTTCAGAATCCCTAGCACTCATTTTGTTTTTTCATCCTTTTTAGCAGGATTTATTTTAAGTGATGATAACTGCACTAGGAATTGGATTGAACAAACTACTTAGAAGTTCCCTAAGTTCAGTGAGGTCAGACTGACCAATATCTTCCAGCCACTAACTAGATCCAGGAAGCATTTGCTCATATTTGATGGTACTTCACTCCTAAGGAGGATTGTGAAATGGACAACAAGTTTGTCTTTGATGACTTTCCAGCTTCCTTCTACCTTCTCCGCCCCATGTTCTGGGTGCCAGGCACACACTTGTTCTACCTATAACTAAACAGGGTCCTCCTCCCCTTGGCAGAGTCCAGCCCAGAACTACCAGCCTCCACTGAGCCCTATGACAGAGGTTTCCCTTGACCAATACCATTCAGTGCATTCATATGAGCATTTCTGGGGAAGGTTTCATATATTGTGGCAGCCAATAAAGGGGAACACTTGTTTCCCTCAAAGCTGACCAGGTAGGACAGAATCATAACTGGTCATTTTGGCTTGGAGTGAAGAATACAAAAATCTCCTCCAATTCATCACATCTATATAGGTTTAATCAGTCTCCCTTTCTCAGTTGCCAGGATAGCATGTCTCACTTTTCATTGGCATCCTCAAGGACTTTACACAATGCCAGGCACTTTTTCAACTCTTAATAGAGATTTTATAATTCATTCATTTTGTTCTTTCGTGGCTGGAGACTATGACACTGAGAAGATGCTGCTGGGGAAGGTGCTGGGAGTGAAGGGTGTCAGGGAGGAAGTCTGTATTCTAGTAACTTCCTATTTGAACTAACTTTCCCAACTAGGTACTAAGTTGGGTTGTTTCTCCATCCCTGAATACAACTGCTCTCAGTGCTGCTTATATTTGGGTGCCCTGAACCAAAACCCTTATTACCGCACCCTTGTTACTCAGAAACATAGTAATTACTTTCACTGATGTCTAGGAATCAGAGTGCCCCTGAGTGCACACTCTAAAGACACTTATTTTTTTTTACCACTACTTTTATTACTGTTGTTCACAGAAATACAGAGCACAATTTCTTACTCTTTTCTGACCCCAATGTCTATAAAAAGAGACAACACACTGGGCTAGAAATTTTATGGGAGGAGAAAACTGAAGGAAGGAGGGGGGCATTGAGAAGATTAAATAGATTTTGTATCATTTGTATTGATCGTATTTACAATTAATTGACTTTGTCCTGTAACTGCCTAAGTCGTGGTTATGCCTCTCTGGAATTTCATGCAGAAATTCAGCTGGTCTGTAATGAGTAACCTATAGAAGTCCAGTTTTTCTGCTTAGCACTATGCTTGACTCAAGGAATTCTGGGGTCCCTAGTGGTTGCAGATGGGCATCAGGAAATCTAGCCTCATATCTTTATGCCACTGAACTATCCATCAATGATGTCTGGTTGGCCATCTTAAAAAGTCTGAATTTGCAGGTGGACATAAACAATGAACACTTCTTAGTCAGAGGAGCAAAGAAGAGGGGTCATTACTAGCCCCCTAGACTCCCAACGTCCAACCAATCATATTGTTCCCCTCATCTCAGCCATATAACCAGTCCCATTGTACTCAATCCTATGATGTCCCCTACCCTGTCCTGTGCTTTGTTCTAACCTTATAAAGATGAGTTAAGTTTTCATCTTGGGGTCTTTGACATAAATCAAAGTAAGTGATAGACCCCTTAATTAATAGTTGGAATGACTTTTTAATAAACTGTTATCTTGGGGGAAGCTAGGAGACTCAGTGGATTGAAAGCCAGATCATGGGTTCAAATCTAACCTCAGACATTTCCTAGCTGTGTGACTCTGGGTAGGTCTCTTAACCTCCTTTGCCTAGCCTTTACCACTCTTCTGCCTTAGAACCGATATACCATATTGATTCTAAGAAGGAAGGTAATGGTTTTAAAAGAAAAAGACAAATAAAAACATTTTCAGAAGATTTTTTTTCTTTAAAGCATTGATCTTGGGGCACTATGGTACAGTAAGAAATGCTGGCTTTGAAATCAGAAGGTCTGGATTCAAATTCAAGTGTTGCTATTTTTCTACCCATGAGACCTGGGTATTTAACCCCAGAATGAATTTAACCCTCAGTAGACCTTGCTCTAGAGGGCAGGACTTTGGTTTTCTCCTCTATAAAATGAACGAGTTAGACCAAATGACTTCCAGTTGTAAGTCTATAATTCCAGTGATGTTGCCATGGCTCAAAACACTTTAAAGGCTCTACTTGGCGAATTGCCTTCAGATGCAGGCCATAAATTACATGAGAAGATGAATTTTGCTGCTTAGTCATCTAAACACCCTGAACAGTGTTACCAAGCTTGATCTTATTCTCCCTATGTTGGTTCTGAATCACTTATGACAGTCGCCAAAAATAAAATTCACTTTCAAAGGGTAACTAACGTTGGCTTACCACTGACAACCACTGATGTTCCTCCTTATTAATACACTCTCCCTCTCCTGAATTTAATTGAAATATCTGGGTATACGCTATCTCCCTCCTCCCCCACCTCCCTAACTTAGACACAGAGTAGAGTATAAATTCCCTGAAGGCAGGAATTCTCTCATTTTAGACTTCTTGTGGGCCTTCCTTAAAATGAAGCTTTTCACAGGTAGGTGCTCTATAAATGTGAAATGAATGACTGAATTCTAAAGATATTTAGCCTGAAAGAAGACTCAATGGAGACGTGATGCTTTGTTTTAAGTCTTTGAAGGACTGTCACATGAAAGCAAGTTTGAACTCTTTGGTCTCACAGGGAAAAATCAGAAGCAGTGAGTGGAAGTCACAATAAGTAACTTTAGGCTAAAAAGTAAGGAAAGCTTCCTTAATAATGACTCTTTCCAAAATTAAAATGGGCTGACTCAGGAAACAATGACTTCCTCCTCACTGGAGGCCTTCCAGGAGAGGTTGGATGGCCACCATCATGTATTTTTACAGCAAACACTCTTTTGGGACTGTGAGTCTGACTAGATGGTCAATGGTGGTCCTTCCAGCTCTGAAGTTATTAGAATCTACAATTCTATAAATTGAAGAATTTAAGAAATAGGTCAAAAGTGAGTCTAAAAATAGTTTCATAAATGTTCTGTGCCAAAGAACCTTCCCTAGAATAAGTGCGCCATCCTTCATGATGACTACCTTAAAGGAGAAAACTCCTGGACCAAGAAGCCCTGCTGGGATTCCTAAAAAGATAAGTCACATGATTATACAGTTTTTGTAGAGCGCTAGAATTTAGGCTTGGGTAATCCAATATTTCAATTACATTAGAAATAATCAGAAAACACATGTAAAACCCAGTGGAATTGAGTGTTGGCTATGGGAGGGGATTGGGAGGAGAGAAGGGAAAGAATATGAATCATGTAACCATGGAACATTATTCTAAATTAATTAATTAAATCAATAATTTTAAGACCAAAAAAAAATAAATTTTTAAAAATCATCATCAGTTGTGCTAAATGCAATCAGCTAAGTGGTGTAGTGGATAAAGCATTAGGTTGGAATTAGGAAGATTCATCTTCATGAGTTCAAATAACAGCATCAGACACTGGCTAGCTGAATGATTCTAATCAGTCATTTTACTCTGTTAGCCTCAGTTTCCCAACTTGTAAAATGAGCTGGAAAAGGAAATTACAAACTATTTCAGTATCTTTGCCAAGAAAACCCCAAATGTCACCATGGAAAGTCAAGAGCAACTGAAAATGGCTGAACAACAAAACATGCTAAATGATCCCATGACCCAGAATAGCTGTCCTTCCACTGGACTCCTCTAACAGGGAGCCCTAGAGCTAGAAAGGAATAGAGATTTCATACTGATGGGACAGTTCTTTCTCCCCAAGGTGGGTTCAGCATGGGGGCGGGGTTGGAAATGGCTGTTTTTAAATGGAAAGCCCAATATTCTCTTTCTGGAGTGACTCATTCCAGAATTGGGATTACCTGTGGAGAGTAAAGTGTTTGGTTTAAGAGCATTCTGTCATCTTTTTCCTCCCCTTCTCTCACTTTGTTCCTAATAACTAAGATAACCTGCTCCCTTGACTTACCAGGGCAATTTCACCCACTAGTGATCACACAGAAACATTGAGTAAGTCTACAACCTCAAGCTTTCCCACAATCTGCCCCCTACATATCATTATGGTCCCATCAAACTCAGATCCTGGAGAGCCTCACTGTCGTAAAAACTACTTGTATTCTTCAAAAATGGCCTCCCTCTGCCCCCTTCCTAGTCTCCTACTGAGCTAATCCCTGGAAAGAACTTCAGAGACCGTATAAATTAATTGTCTCATTTTACAGGTGAGGAAACTGAGGTTCAAGGAAGTTGACTTATCCAACAACATGAAAGTCGTGAGCACAAAATATGGGATTCAAACCCAAGGCTTCTTTGAGCATCAGTGCTCCCTTTTGCTCTACCTCATTGCATCCCCAAAGCTCAGCTGGACCTTTCCAAAGTCCCAATTAAACACTTATCTACACAACCACAGGAAAAGGGGAAAAGAGTATTCTTCACTAGGTCCCTGAAAAGTATCTCCCTCCACCAACCCACTTGGAAGCAACTGTTAGGAGAAGAAAAGGACCTCCATTCCATTCCTCCATGCCTCCTCCCCCTGACAATTTCTGACTTGGTAAGGGTGGTGTCATGGTTCAGGAATTTCAGGCATGTTTCTCTCTTTGTGACCCTATTTGGGGTTTTCTTGGCACAGATAATGGAGTGGTGTGCCATTCTCTTCTCTAGTTCATTTTATGGATGAGGAAACTGAGGCAAACAAGGTTAAATAATGACTTCTCCAATATCACATAGCTAATAAGTGTCTGAGGAAGGATTTGAACTAGGAAGATGCATCTTCCTGACCCCAGGCTGGGCATTTTTCCACTAAAAAAGTCTGTGTTCCTACTAAGCAACTTAGAGCCAAGTTTTCATCCCAGAATTTCTAGTCTTCTAAACATGACAACTCTTCTGGCTCAAAAGTTGACTCTTTTGAATATATATACATGTTTGTGTGTATGTCTGTTTAATATATATGTATATTTTCTTATAAATATAAACCATATAAAATACATATATGCATCTTTGCATTTACATATGTAGTATACACATATGTTTATATATGTGGCATATATACATGTGTGTATAATATATTCAAATATTTATAAAATGTGTATTGTGTAAATATGCATGTATGTAAATATGCATGTATGTTCCAGAGGAGACACAGGAAGAGAGGAAAGGAGAAAGGAAGAGGAAATTGCCCCTCTTTTTTCACAATCCTTGTAGGTTCTCTGCTTGGAAAGTGGAAGGGATCTTAGAGTTCATCTAGTCTAAGGACTTCATTTGGCACATGGAGAAACTGAGGCCAAATGAAGTGATATAACTTGCCCAAGGCCAATCATGAATCCTTTAACTCACACCCATAGCTTTCTCCACTTTACCCCTACTTTCACTGATTTTCCATTCTTAAAGGCCAAGGATTATAGAACTGTAGATTTAGAGTTAGAAAAGATCACTGGAATCATCTAGTCCAATGCCTTAATTTTATAGACAAGGAAGCTGAAGCCCTAAGAAAATAAGTGACTTTCCCAAAGTTAAACAAGAAGGAAGTTTCAAGGGAAGGATTAGAACACAGGTCTTCCTGACTCTAGATCCTCTACCCATTATGCAATGCTGCCTCTTATTATTGCTTTTTAGTAGCTCCTAGAGATCAGAAAAAGATGCTGCGCTCTTCCATATTCCATGGCACATCTCTATCTAATTGTCTTCCAAGTTTAGGGACTACAGAGAGGGCTGCAGTATCACCCTTTCAAGCAAGAAGGTTGGAGGATTTGCCATGTAATCAGATTTGTAATGGTCTCTGCAGTTATCTTGGGCAGCCTCTACTCCAAAAAGGTCCCCTTCTATAAAATTCCCAACACATGGTGCCTAGCACTCCCTAAGACAGTCCATTCCACATTGATAAAGTTCTAAAGGATAGCTTTTCTTGACATCCAACCTAAATGCTTCTCCTGGGCACTTCCACTCCTTACTCCTCATTCTGCCCTTAGGGCTGAACAGAACTAGTCTAATCTCTCACAGATTAACAGACTTTCAAATGCTGGGAGTCATCTCTAATGTTCCTTTCCTCCTCCAAGTCTTCTTCATTCCAGGCTCAACATGCATCCAAGCCTCAACTGTCATCAACAGAAGACATTTCTCCAGTCCCTTGTGATGCCTGCATGTCCTCATCTTGATGCTTTGACTCTGCCTGACTCTGCCCCATGAGGTGCCCTTCTAAGCACCTGGCATTAGTCGTTCAATCCTAGATCTTAATCACTGGCTTTAGAGCAGGCTGACTGCCAGCACTTACCCAGAGCTGAAGGAGGCTACCATGCAGCTTTTGAATATCCTTAATGGTGGCAAGACAGTATCCTCTGCCAGTACCCAGAGTCATAAGAACCAAGTCTGGATGAATGACAATGTTGAAGAAGCATAGTAGTGGGGGCATTAATTTAAGGGGCATTTAGAAAAACCCCAATGCCTAACTAATGCACTGTTTTCCTTGACTGATGCTGGGAGTTTTACTGTAGATAAGGTTTTGACAGTCAATAAAATACAAATGAAAAAGGGGATTTCTGTTCTAGGTCAGGGTGATTGAAGACTTCAGGAGAAGGTATTGATGTTGGCTATCTGATCTAGAAGCCTCAGAAATTTTTCTGTTTGCTTCTTAGGGGTCAGAACCAAGAACAACATGTGGCAACTGAAGAGAGAGAAACTGAGACTCAATGACATGGAAAAGGCTGCCCAAAGTAGAATAGATTGTCAAGGGAGAAAGTGAGCTCTCCATAACTGGAGGTCTTCAAAGAGAGTCTGAATGACCACCTTGTTAAAGGGATAGGAGAGGAGAAAGGGTGATAAAACAGAAAGACCTGTAGATTTGTGGTCCAGAGGCATCAATTCCAAACCTATATCTCTTCTTTCCTTCTATGATCTTAGACAAGTCATAGAGATGATATACTGGGAAGAGCATTGAATTTAGAATCATTTGGACTGAGCTCAAATCTAGGTGACTCTGGGTAAATGACCTAAGCCTGGTGACCTTAGTTTCCTCAGCTATACAAGGAAGGGGTTGGACTCGATGATCTCTGAGGTGCTCTTCAGGAAAAAAAAACAACGTATGATCTTATGAAATTATTTCATCTTCCTGGTCCTTAGTTTCTCCATCTGTAAATTGAAAGAACCTTAGGTAACTGAATGATTTGCAAGGCTACTTCCTGCCCTAAGCCCTTTGACCTTGGTTTCAATGATGAATTAGTCTAGATGGACTTTCAAAATTTTATATTCTCAGAAAGAGAGCATTGAAGGTGGTGGGTACAGAAAGGGAATGGGGAGAGGCAGAACCACGAGGTGGGGATGCAAGCAAAAATGACCTAATTCATATTTTTAGAGGGCTGTTGTGGTTTTAGACTATCTCCCAAGGGAGAACCACCCCTGGCCCCTCTGTTTATGAGTTGTTTTAATGCCTGTGCTTTAGTAAGACTAGGACAACTGTACTTTGGGGAATTGGTCACTAGATATCACCTTCCATACTTTTAACACTTACAATACTTTCAAAGGTAATCAAAATTAATACATAATCCAATCAGTCTGTCATTTTTTCATGCATCTAGAGGAGGGTGATTAGTTTTGAATACTGCCTCAGGAATCCAAGCATTTAGCTCCCTATCATGGGGCAATCAATTCACAAGACTTTATGTGTAGCTTACTACATGCAAGGCACTGTGGGATACAAAAGGTCAAAATGAATCAGTCCTTGTCCTCAAAGAGTTTATATTCTATTGGAGGAAGGGCAATAGGACAGACGATACCTGACATAATCTCCCCTCATTTTCACAGTATATTAGAACCTGAGATTTCACATCATAGACATGCCCATAAAAATCTCTCATGGCACGGAGCCTCCCCTACATGAAGGCAGAATAGTTGGCCATCATAGTTTATGATTTGCCCTGTGCCTCAGGGTTCTACTTTCTCTAAAATATTCCTTCTGATACAGAATGAGATCACAGAATTTCAGAGTTTGGAAAGGATTCCAGAAGCTATTTAGTTTAACTTGTACCTGATCAAAAATCCATTCTACAATATTGTGACACTGATGATCTAATGTCCACGTGAAGACCTCAAATGAGGGCTCTTCCCATCTCCCAGGGCAGCCCATCCCACTTTGGCAAAGCTATTGTACTTTGGAAGACTTTTCTGACATTAAGCCTAAATATGCCTCTCTGTAATTTCTACACCCATCATTGAAATCATTCCATTTTCTATTAAAGCAACATCCCAAGGAGGCCTCTGTAAAATAGAAAGAATTTACTGACAAGGAGGGTGAACTAAATTATTAGCCTGGCCTGCGAGGTCTTAAAGGGATGAGCTATTGATCAGAGAAGTCTGGATGCAGAATGAAAGGAGGGAAAGTTTGACCATTTTGGCTGTTTCTTGGAAGGCAGTGTAATAGATAATATTGGGGGGTATATTTGATGGATGAGTGATAACTAATAAATCAGGTAGTTATCTTCTTTCTTTGTCTACCCTCCTCCCTTTATACCTCCCTTCCTCCCTCTTCCAGCCTCCCTTCCTCCCCTCTGCTTCTCTTCAACTTCCCCTCCCCCTTCTTCAGCCTCCTTCTAAGTCACTCAGGGTGAGCTATGATGTTTCAAATGAAACAGTCTTTATCTTCTTTTATTTCAAGTAAGGGTTTTATTTGGAGAAGACAGGAAAGGGTAGAGAATGGAGGTAAGAGGGTTGGAGGTTTCCCTATTATCTATAATGAGTCCTAGGTTGGAGGATATTGAGAGAAATGGCAATTCAGTCACTACCATGAAACAGAGCAAGTCAGAGAGTGATATATGGACTATTGTCCTTCTTCTTCTGCCTTCAAATCAGCCAGGCCACCTCCATCTTGATTACCCCAAGTCCCAGAGATAAACCCAGCTTCTCCCTTCAAAGTCACCACCATCAGCCAAGAAACCCAGAAATCAGTCAGCAGTTGGCTCTTTGCCTTCAACTGTTTCCCAGTAATGTTCCAAAAGGAATCTCCCTTTGATAGCTGATCAACCTCCAGCTTCTGTCCTTTTGCATGCCTTAGAATTTCTCTCTTCCACAAATCCTCCCTTTTCATCTTAAAAAAATGCAAACTGCATTTTTTTAATGATACTTACCTTTTGGATATATTTGGTTATATTTCTAACTATGTAATTCTTAACCCGGGACTATATTAAATATTCCTTTACCCTCCCAAAAAAACAAATCCTAAACTCATCTTAGCTATTCTGTCTATCTAGTTCTATGCTAAGTTTGGGTATAGGAAAATGGTTTAGGGATATACATGAAATATAGTTTTTGAAGATAACAACTCATGTAATAGTTTTAAACAATTCCAACAATTTCAACAGAATTTTGAATATTTAAGTGTCTTATTTTCTAATGTCTATAAATTCAACTAAGTAAAATTTTCTATTACTAACAATTTCTAACCTACAATTATAATGTAATCTAACTTCTATACTTAAGTAGTTTTTATGTCTGTCCCTACTTCCCTGAGACTTTGAACAAATTTTCTAAGCTGTCCCTATAGTTAGCCATTAGAACATTAATAAATTATCCTAATATAGTTAATTGGCTAGTACATTAGTATTTACATGTGTACATGGGTTGTATTTATACAGATTTACATCTGTACATCCCATAATACATTGTTCTAGATTTCTGTGCAAACTCATGCAGATAAGAAATATCTGTGTTTGCATTTTCCACAGAAATTTATATATCACTGTGACTTTTGTGTTTTGCAACTATGCATATGTTGTATACTTACCCATTCCATGAGATACCTTCCTACATTATATTTCTAATGTAGCATGTATATGTATATATGTGATGTTAACATGTATGTCGCATTCTTACATAATCTCATGATCACAAGTCCAAACTTTCAAAACCCTTCCATGTCCTTTGATGTTGAGTGTAGAAACTCTGTGTGTCTAACTCTTTGTCATCTGGTCAGCATGCCACTCTTGCCTGCTGTCGATCTTGATTGTAGTCCTGTGTCCTTCAATTCAGGAACAAACTGGAACAATCGGGAACATGCATGTGTGTAAGGTTTTTACATGTGCATGTATGTAAGATTGAAATTTTCATTGTGTATGGAAGTAAGCTATGAGTTCTTCATGAGTGCTTGTCAGAATTCATTAGTTATTCTACATGTGTAGAAGTAAGCATTACATGTATTTATCTTCATGAGTGGAAGTAAGCTTTACATATGTTCATTTTCATGGGTGGGTGTAAACAGTATAGTATAAGTTCTTAGAATGTTGTTAAGAATATAAATTTGAAATTTTCTTATCTTTTTGATGTTTGAAATTTTTCACAAGATTTATTGTTTGTTGTCTGTAGTTATGTCTTGGAGATGGAATTTGGATATAACGCAATTCATTTGGTTTGGAGTTATGTATTCATTTGAAATAACATTGGTTTCTTTCTTTTCTGTTATTATTATAGGCAGAGACTTTGTATAGAATATGTAGAGATTTTTCTATGCTGTTAATCTTTTAAATACATGTCTGTGTTACTGGCTGTATTTCTTTTACTCAGTTCTATTGCTTCAGGGGTGCTTTCCTGTTATCATTTTAACATGTGCAATGCTCTCTTGTCTGTAATTTCTGTTAATACCGTAGTCTTGTGTCCTTTCCTTCATTTTCCATTCACAGGCTTTCATTCACAAGAACTGTTGTTGATTGTTGATTATTTTCCTAGGGCTATTCGTGTTGCTGCTCATGACTAAGGTTTTTTTTTTTTTATTAGATGTCATTTGTAGGTATCTTCACTGATGATATGATCATATTGTTGTGTCTTGTGAGGTATCTGAAACTATGAAGTAATATCTTCATGATATACCCTCCCTCTCTTCCTTCCCCTGGTAGAGATTGTTTAGGGTGAAGGTTGAGAAATATGGATAACCTGTTTCAGTTCTCAACTATAACTTGATGTTAAAGTCTTTGATAACAAATTCATCCAATGTGAATCTATGCTTCCTTAGCATTCTAGATATTTGTGTATGTCATAGTTATGAAGTAGGAGTTTTATGCTACAAGGTTAGGAGTGTTCTAATTGTTGAATTACTTGTTCTTCTTTTGCTGGAATAATTTATTTTCTATGCTACCTAAGACTAGTCTTCATTCTCATAAGGTTTTGTGTAGTATGTTACCCTATGGAACTCCAACTAATCTTAGTTTCACTCTTACTGCATGGATGTTATTTGTCATGTTTTTGAAGTTAGAGAATAGATGTGAAATTGTATATCTATCTCTCTTCCTCCAGTTCTCTAATATGTTCCTTGATATCCTCCTTCCCATTCAAAATTCATATCTGTATAAGCTATGTAATCCAACTTCTCTATAAAGTCATCTTCATTATCAACCCCTAATCTTGCATAAAGTTCTTCTGATGGTATGCAACTTGTTCTGTGCCTGAAGAACATATCATCATCAAACTGGTAAGATTTTGATTGTTCTGGTTTCAGGTATTCAATTTTCTCATTTGTGTCCCATGCATCCCCTTCTTCATCTACCTCTTCATAAAGCTTATAAAACTGGTAAGGCATCTGTTCTAAGTCATCTTGGTCCATTATTATTAAACCATTTAGTATTTCTTCTGACTCTGTATCTAATTCTGACTCACTGAAATCTTCAATCCTTATGTTATTCATTGGATTTTTTTCAGTGCCATGTAAACTTGTGTCAGATGTTGTTAACTCTGGCTTTGTGTGTTGATCTAATCCTATGTTACCAGCGTTCATGTTTCCCAAATCAGTTTCTGGTTGTTTCTCATTGCTAAGCTTTAGATTTTTGTTTTGAGTTGGCAAACTTTATGGTATGGGGTTAATTTCTTCTTGCAGATATGCGATGCTGTTAGTAACATTTATAGATTTTTACTCTATCATCAGCTAGAAGGTTTTGTTCATTTTCCCTCTCTTTTGACTGTGTAGATAGGAATCTGACCCTCTATGATGTTATTTTCTTCTGGGAATGAGTTTAGTATATCTGCATTTTCCTCTGCATCAGAAGGATGTGTGCCTTCATTTTGTCCTACAGTACTACATACATATGTTTCTGGCTGTGTAGCTAAGGTGTCTATAGTTACTGAGTCACTGTTCATTTCTTTGCTACCCTCTGCCAGCTGTATATTTGGATCAGGTAACTCCTTTTGATCTAACTTATTTCCTATGAAGTCTATATTCGAGGTTGATTATATATTCTCATATAAGTTTATCTGGCCAAACTCCCCTATACCACTTAGAATGTTGTCTTCAAGTCTGCCATTTGAATCGTTGGTTGTCCTTTCAGTTACTAAGATTTCCATTCCATTCCTCTTTTCAAATTCAACTGTCCTGTCACTTCCATTACTTTGAATAGGATTATTTTCAAATGTAAAGTCAACTTCATTTTTAGTAAATCTTATATTATCTAAATTAGTCATTGCTGAATGGAAAGTTTTAGCTTCAGGATTCAGAATACATGTTTTTCTAAGGGGGACCTGTGCCATATAGCTATTTGAAGAATTAACTGAGTTTTGTGGGATGTTATGCAATTCAGTCATTGACTTCAAAGTATTTACATCCTTAGTAACAGTAATCTGCAGGGAATTGAAATTTTGTTTCTCTGTATCTCTCACTGACTCCTGCTTGTGTTTTTGTGACTTTGTCTGTCTTTTCCTTTTACATAATTCAACCCCTGTGCCTACTCTGCACTGGAACAAAAAGTTCTCCAAGAATGTTTTGACTTGATTTGCATTTTTTCCTGTGTAGTTACTATACAGCCTTTCTCTAAATCTCTTATCTCTGTTGCTATTTGAGACATGATGTCTTAACTTCTGCATCTAGCTGTTTTACTTGTCTCTGCCTGTCCCTTGATTTATTACATTTGCTATTACTCACAGATTCTTTCTTGTACTAAATTTTCACCATTTCTTAACTTTTTTCTCCTAAGTTTAACATGAGTCTCTTTTACACCATTTCTTCTATCTCCATGTGTCAAACTGCATACATTATAGGCCTGGCTTCATAATTCTCTCCTAACCATGTCTGAATATTTAGGTTTAGCTCCTGATTTAATAGCCTGTTGCATTTCCTGTAAGTCAGTTGCCTGTTGTGTGGATTTTAGCTTACAATGAGAACAGCAAGTAGAATTTTGCTTTCTGTGTCTTGCTAGTGTGCCTTTATTGTTATTTACTTCATATTTCTTTTTCAGAAAACAATCTTTGATCAAGTGTCCTGTCTTATGGCAGAAAAAAAAACATTGTCTAGTTTCTCTCTGTACTGTTTTTGGTTTGTGAGTAGGTTTTGTGTATGTCCTAAAAGTATTCAGCTTCTTGATTTCCTCAATCTCCTTGTCTCTTAATTTTTTTTCTGTTACCTCTAATTTTTCCTTTAAATCCTGCATCTGTTTATTTTGCTCTGACTGATTGTCATGAAGGTAAGTCACTGTTTCTCTTAATTCGATCAGATTCACAGTATCATACTTTGAAAAGTAATGTCTGAAAAAGTTCTTTAAGTGAGGTATACACCCTTTCAAAAACTGTCTCCCCACATGATTCATAGACTCATCAGTATTTGCCTCTTAACCCATTATTGATTCAGCCATTTCAGAGAGACGATCTATAAATGAAGCTGGATGTTCCCCTGTATTTTGCATGAGTTTGTCAAATCTTACCCATGCATTAGGCTTTGAACAACAGAGCTTAATAGCTTGGAGCAAGTCTTCCCTACATTTTCGTAAGTACATCATGCTGGTGGGATTAACAAAATCAAGGTCTTCCCTTTGCTCCTCTGTGGGCCAACTAAGTCAGGTTGTTTTCTGACCTAGTCTTTTCAATGAATTGGTGATGCTCATGGGGGCTAAACAGTTCTGACAAGAGAAATTCCACATCTTGGAAATCTGGGTCAAAAATTTGGGAAGCACGTTTGAGTTCTTTCTGAGTCTTATAGGCCTGATCGATAAATTATGGAATCCATTTCTTCAGGGAATCAAGCTGCTGGGTTGTAAATTGTCTATGCACTTTTGAATGTAACACACCAGTTGTAATTGATAACTTGGTATCATCTTTTAGTGGAAAATTTTTCTCAGGTTCACTATCAGACTTAGTGCCCTTGTCACTGTCATTTCCCTGTGCATTAGCCTTTGCTTTCTTTGCCTTTCTGTCTTTCTCTTTGAGTACACTATCTGTCTGGCCATGTCCCTTATCCTTAATCTGGTATATCCCTTCTGCCTTGATAAAGTCTTCAAACATGTTCTTAATAACATTTTTTGAGTTAGTATCCACCACCATTATCTTAGCTGTTTGTTTGGGGATTAGAAATCTATAGATGTTTTTCATATAAGTTAGTGTCTGTATAGCAACCATGGAAATGATATAATCTTGAGTCAAAATCTGCCAGAGAACAGTTTCTTTTTGGAATTGTAGCATCCCAAGCATATTCACATCTATGAAATATAAATGACTATATGGCGACTGTGTCTCCAAGCATAAGGTTATACCAATGAGGTTTGTGAATGTAACCTTGAACTGGCCCTGCGGCCCTTGGCTAAGACAAACTCATTAACATGCTCAGACTCAATTCCCGGGAAAGCGCGGTTTCCCATCTACACGCCCAAAGGTGTTCCCTCTACCTTGCCACCCAATCTTAATTGTCTATACTTTGTGATGAGGTTACTACGTGCTTGGGAGTACCGCCCAAGCAGGACAGGAACAAAATCCAGAGGCAATCCCATGAACTTCCTCTTGCCTCTTGGCCTTTCTCCCTTCCATGGAGCTCCACTGGACTCCTCAATGACTATGTCTCTCTCCTCTTGACCTTCTCCTTCCCGAGGCTGTAACCATCTCGGCCTGCATTTCCTACCTTAATCTCCTCCTCCACCTCGTGTTCCTTTGTACTCATACTCTCCTATCAAAGGGAGTATCATAGGGATTGCCTGCCCTATCCAACCACTGACTTGTCCGTGTCTTTCATTCTCCACCCTGGTTCTCAGTTCCTACCTCTCCTCGGTCCCATCACAAAGGTGAGCCCCTTCCCTTGTGGGACCCTGCTGGTCAGGGAAGTCCATTAAGGAAAACCCCACAGGAATGGCCACTGTAGTATGAACATCATGGTTGCCAAAGTATTTCACCTAATCTACAACATGGTGGTCATTTTACTGTATAGGATGTTATAAATCCAATAACCAGTAATGGCTGCCAACACAACTACCCCACAGAGCACTTGCTTTTATTTTTGGAGATTGTAAAGTTCAGTCAGCTTTGAGGCACCATATTTAGGCAATGGATCCTGAGGAACAAAAGAGGAAGCAGAAGGAGGAGTTACCAGGATGTTAGAAAGAGGATTAAGAAAAAATGTCACTTACTTCTTAGTCTTACTAGAGCTACGTAGAGACATGGACTAATCACCCTTTGGGGCCTAAGCATGAAACAACACTGGGAGCTATCAGCCACTGGTGTGAGGAAGAGGAAGAAGAAAAATCATAGAGAAATCTTGGTGCACCAGAGGAGAGGAAGGGAGGAAATGATAAGTAAGGAAAAAGAGAGACTAGGCAGAGAGGAAAAAGAAGTAGGTGGAGTGAAGTGTAGTAGCCTGACCCATAATGGCCACCAGTATCACTCAGAGGCATTTGGGAAGCTGTTGACCCACTGCTAATTGAGTCTTCTTTTGAGTCCTGAGAAAATGTTAGAACGCTGTTTTATGAAAGGCATAATTAGTGAACATCTAGAAAGAAAATGGTCACCAAAAGTCAGCATGGATTTATTAAAACAGACTGGGCCAGGCTAAACTCATTTCCTTTTTTGACAGGCTGACTAGGCTGACAAATCAGAAGAACAAGAACTGACCGAGTACAGCATTTGACCAAGTCTCCCATGTTTGTCTTGTGGACAAGATAGAAAGGTAAGAGTTAGTGAAGCAAGAAGAAGGGGGCCTGGGGACTGTTTGAATGGCTAGACCCAAAGAGCACCATTTATGGTTGGGTGTCCACTCTAAATCAGGTCTCTAGTGGGATGATCTAGAGAGCTGCCCTTGAGCCTTTGCTGAATAACATTGCTTTTAATACTTTGTATGAAGGCATGCTTTCTAAATTTTCAGCTGGCGCAAAGCTAGGTAGCATTGCTAACACTTTAGATGATGGAGTCAAGACTCAAGGAGATCATCATGACCGAGGTCATTGCTGTAAGATAAAATTGAGAAACAACAAATGTGAATTTTTACATCAGTTCAAAAAAATCAATGTTCCACATACCAGATAAAGAAAGCATGAGTAAATGGTATTCATCTGGGAATTTTTTTAGGATGGCAACCTCAGTATACATCAACAGTATGACATGGTAGCCAAGAAAGCAAATAGAATCTTAAAAGGGATGACGTCCAGAACTAAGATCATTTAGAGTCCTATTCTACACAGACAGTCATTGATCGGATAATATTGAGAACTTTGTTCAGGTCTGAGCACCACATTTCAGGAAGGACACTGATATGTTGGGGAGATCGCCAGGATGGCTAAGGGCCCTCCAATCATGCTACAAAAAGGAGCAAATCGAGTAGTGGGGGACGTTTGTCCTGGAGGGGCATGATAGCAGCCTTCACATATTTATAGGACTGTCGTGGGGAAGTGGAATTAGTCTCATTCTGCTTAGCCCCAGAGGGGAAAGACAGTAGGGATGTCTGGAAATTGCCAAGAGGCAAATGTAGGATTGATGCTGACAGTCTGGGTGATCACCTCTCCAGCTGCTTTATGGCTTCAAATCAAAAATAATTTGTGGGCAAACTATATGTTTCCCAGCCTCGTGAATAAGATGAAAGCTGATTTCAGTCTTTAAGGAAGTTAAGAATGCTAAGAGAAGAAGGAATTTTCTGGGGCTAGAGGAGACCCAGTGCAAAAGACAGATGGAGAAAAGGAGAGTTCTTTGAGAGGAACAGGCACTACATCAGTATGGCTGGACTCTAACAAGCTTGAAGGCAAGGAACGTGGTAAAAGTGTGGAAAGAGTGGCCAGAACCAGGCAGAAAAATCCTTCAAATACCAGGCAAAAAAATATATATTAAATAAAAATATATAAAATTATATTTTTAATATTTAATAAAATTATATTTAATCCAAGAGAAAATAAGAAGTTATTAGAGTTTAAGGAGCAGAAAATTGACATGGTTAGACCTGTACTAAAGAAAGATCAGTTTTACAGTGATAGAAGATGGACTAGAAAAGGGAGAGACTTGAGTCAAGGAAGCCAGTTAAAAGCCTCTTGCAATATTGTAAATGAAAAGTGATGAGAGCTGGCATAGGGAAGTGGCTGTATGAGTGGAGACAAGACATATGAGAGATGAAGATAGATATGAAGAGCACAGTTTGGCAACTGGCTGGGTAAGTGTATAGGTTTAACAATGGATTCTTATCCAACTTGGGTTGGGGTATGAGTTCTCTGGACTCTGGACTCTGAGCTTCTGTGATTCTCCAGAAGCTGCCTTTTATACTCTCATGAGCTGAAGCACTGGGTCCATATTGTCTTCTGGTACACAGAGGTGGTCTTCCTTTTCTCTGTCATGGTCTTGAGGCTCTCGTGGGGTCTCAAAGGCTGGACCTGAGAAGCTCAAACTGAAGCAGATCCCACCAAACTCAACACACTCTGATAGCAACCCTACAGGCAGACCATGAAGCTACCCAAGAAGATGCCCCACTTAGCACCAGAAAGTGGTACTTTTCTGCAACATCAACCCAATGGCCCTGCCTACTGTAGGTGGGAGAGGCTTTAGTCTGTTTGTGGGAAGACCACCCAAGCTTCTCAAGGACAGAGCTGTCTCACTTTTGTCTTTTAATCCCCAGCATCTACCATAGTGTCTTGCACACTGCAAGTGCTTAGTAAATCCTAGTTGATTGATTGCTGATGAATTAATTAATGGGTCTTTAAAGAGGACTTTTAAGAGGACTTTCACTGATGCCTATGCCTGTGGATTTTGGAGTAATTCTCCCTTCTCCTTTTTCCCATTCAAATAACCAAGGAGAATAAAATGGTGGTAGCATGAGATGGAGGGATGAGAGCTGGGAACTCCTGGAAGCTGGAGAAGGAAAGATGTGGAATTGATGAGGAGGGAGCAAGAAAAATTATCAGTGGAGCATTTCCCCTAGGGAGATTGCAGGGAAAGATTAAGACTCAAGCAAAGGGCATCATTTAAAAAATTAAAAGAGATTCAGTGGAATCTCCAGGTTCTTCACCTGGAAGTCTACAGTTACGGCTATTTATTTCTCTCCTGTGCTTGCTGCTTTCACCAGCATCTCTCAGCCTCCAGCTGAACAGATTGTTTTAGACAGGCTGCCTTGGAGACTAAACCACGTACATGCACACATGTGTATATAGAATCAGAGCCAATGTCAGGAGAGAACAAGGAAGGTCTCCAGGATAGGCTCCCATGGCAAACCTGGACACATGTCATTAACATTCACAGAGGATGGGCAAGAATGAATAGGATGCAGTCTGCATCTTTGGAGGGAATTCTTCAGTCAGTGCAATTCCAGATCCACTGGAGTATTTGAAACAATAGGGATATGGGGGGAGCTGTGTAGGGAAATTCAGATGCATGTGGCTCTTTGGGAGAAGCAGGCTTATCTTGGCACCGGAGAGGGGAAGGGTCATGGGCCTGACCCATGAGACCAGCTACCTGGAGGCTGAAGTCCTAGAGCTGTGAGGAGTGGGATAGCTCCATGATTTCTCTAATTTCCAGGAGTTTCCAGCTCTTACCCATTTATCCATCCATCCATCCATCCATCCATCCATCCATCCATCCATCTCATGCTGCCACCATTTTGTTCAATTGGGAAAAAGGAGAAGGGAAAATTACCCCAGAATCCACTGCTATTCGTATCAGTGAAAGTCTTCTTTTAGTGAAGCTTCAAAGACCCATCAATTAATTTGTGAGCAATTGATCACAAATTTAAGCAGGATTTAAGCACCTACTACGTCCTGGGCACTATGGCAGATACTGAAAAACTGTCTCTCTAATAATGCACACTGATAACTCCTCTGCAGCTCAGAGCCCTGGAGAACTACCTGAGCTCTCCAAAGGGGAACTGTGAGGTGCCTAGAGTCACACTTCCAATATGGGTCAAAGGCAGGAGTTGAACCCAGAATTTCCTGCATCCCAGTTTGGTCCTCTATTCACTACATTATGCTGTCTCTCAGTTCTTGTTTATAGAACCTTGGAGGTTTCAAAGCTCTCTTCACAAGGGGTCTCTGAGATACTTAGCACATATAAATAAATTATCCCCATTTTACAGAAGAGCATGCTGAGACCCAAAGAATTGAATTTATTTTCCCAGTCACAAAGCTAGGAAGTATCAGAATTGAGATTTAAACCCAGGTCTCTGCCTACATTTTCTTCATCACAGCATCCTAAAACAAGCCAACAGAAACCTCAGAGAAATATCTGCTTAATGACTAGGTTATGGCTGAACATTATTTCATGGGACAACAGGGAGAAAGCAAGACTGACCAACCAAGCATCTCCTGAAGCCCAGGGAGGTCTTGCTCTGAGATCTGACTTTGAAAAAGGAAAATGTTCTAATGCCCAAGTTACATGCATAGCCTCTCTCTTTTGCATTTTTTTATTCCTAACTCCCCTAGAAAAAGAAAATGATCAGTCACTAATCTAGCAACCACTATTTTCCCTCTTTGGTCCTGACCTATGGTCTCATTAGTGTAGAGATCTTCTCTTTGTGGAAACTCCCTCCACCGGGCAACAACTTTTCAGCATCACATTATTGTTCATTTGCATCCAACTTTTCATGATTCAATTTGGGGTTTTCTTAGTAAAATACTGGCATGGTTTGCCATTCCCATCTTCAGCTCATTTTACAGATGAGAAAATTGAGGCAAATAGAGTTAAATGACTTGCCCAGGGTCATTTCAGCATCTTATAGACTTAGAAAGATGTTTAGGGCATTGAAAAGTTCGGCTACTTTTCCAAGATCTTGGAGGCAGCCTAGATCCAAGGTGGAGCTGGAAGCCAGGTGTTCCCAACTCAGAAATCAGCCCTCTTCTGCCATAATGGCTTTCTAATTTCTATTAAGAGAACGAGTACACACTCCGCTTTATTATAAAAGCCATCTGTGAAGTAAATGATTTACCCAACACAAACCATTATAAGCATGTCCCCTGTGAACTCCCTTCTCTGGATATCCTGGAACAAGAATGATTTCATTTAATAAAGCCTCCAGTGCCCTCAAGGAGGAAGCTAAATGGGAAATCAGGAGCTGTCAGAACAACCTCGGTGAATATTAACAAGGGTCCAGGAGAAGGAGACAAGAGCTCCATAGACCTGGTACCGTTTCTGCCTCCTCTCTGGGGACCCATGGAAGGACTTATTATTCCTCTGATTGGCCCCCTTTGCCCCAAGAGACCCAACTGGACACAGCCCTGATGAAATGTCTCGTCTTCCATGTTTGCCCCTCCATAAAGACACCAACAGCCCCGTACTTCAACGTTAAAGAATGGTTTTGTCTTTATGTCCCCGCTGAGTGTTCCTTGCTTTGCACTTCCTTAATAAATATTGGTTGATGAATTCCTAGAGCTTAGGATTGGCTCCTCTCTTTCCCATAGCCTCTTCAGTTTTAACCCTAGGACACTGTGGATCCCAGGATACCTAGGAGCCAGGATCTTTGAAGAGCATTAGTAAGGTCACATTTGCTTTTTAACAGTCAGATACTGTTCTCACCTAAGTGGGACAGTGGTCCAAGAGATAGTTGAACTTGGGAGTCAGGAAGATCTGAATTCAGATCCAGATTCATATGCATGCTAGTTGTGTGACCCAGGACAAATATTTTACTCTTTCCCAGCCTGAGTTTTTTTTAATTGTTTTTCAGTCATGTCCAACTCTTCATGATGCCATGTAGGATTTTATTGATAAAAATATTTGAATAGTTTGACATTTAATTTTCCAACTCATTTTATAGATAAGGAAACTGAGGCAGACAGGGCTAAATGACTTGCCCAGAGTCACACAGCTGGTGAGTATCTGAGGCCAAATTTGAACTTAGATCCTCTTGACTCCAGGGTCAGTGTTCTATCCTAGCTGCCTTCCAGCCTAAGTTAGCTCATCTGTAAAATGGGAATGATAATAACATCTACTTCTCAGGTTCACGGTGTAGATTAAATGAGATAATATTTGTAAAATGCTTTGCAAGCCTTAAAATCTTACATAAACACTAGAAATTCTTGTTTTTATCCATGAAAAGTCCATGTAGGTTGACTCCCACCACCAAAAAAAAAAAGGTTCTAATTCCATGGAATAAGAATTTTTTTCTTCTGTTTTCTTTGTTAGATCACATCTAGAGCCTTGTTTAGGAAAAGCAGTCAGAGGAGGGAAAAGGTCATAAAGAAGAATGGAGGAAACTTGGGGATGTTCCAACCCATTATTGGTCTTTATCTCCCTTTGAAGGGCTACCTCCAGAGAGAAAGAATAGCCTCATTCTCTTCGGTCCCAGGGATTAGAACTAAGAACAAAGCTGAGATGAAACAGAAAGAGGTGAGAACAGGACAATGTAAGGTTGGCCCCTGGAAAACTTCCCCACCACTAGAGCTAATCAAGAGTGGAATGGCCACCTTGGGAGGTATTGAGTATCCTTATCACTTGAAGTCTTCCTGTAAGGTTGAATAAACACTAGACTGGTGGTCTCCATACTGCTGCTCTCCAGTCATCTTCCCACCATATTTCCCATTCTCCCACCCCTTCCTTCCACCTCCAGCTCTAGAAACAATAATCTAGTTGATTCACCATTAATCAGACCATTACTCTGACTCCACTCATCATCCCTGTGACTTCTCTGGTCACCACTTCCCCATGCATCATCTTCTCCTATTGGAATGGAAACTCCTTGAGGACAGGGACTGCCTTGCTGTTTGCATTCATAACAACAGAATTTAGCACAATGCTCGGCACCTAGTGAGTGTTTAATGACTACTTTTTCACTCATTCATGTATGGAGGAGGGTTCTTATTTAGGTGTTGCTGGGTCCCACACAACTCTGAGATTCTGAGGTTCAAGATTTCTTCCAGCTTTTAATCATATTCTAATGAATTTTCTTCCTTACTTGCTTCCTCCCATCCTATATTCACAGGATATGGGGATAGGATGGGACCTCATCACACCAGATAAGAAATTTGAGTCAACTAAATGAATATCCTGATGCAAACACCAACAACATGGAAATAGGTTCTGATCAAAGACACATGTGATACCCAGTGGAATTGCGCGTGGGCTACGGGAAGGGTGGGGAGGGAGGGATAGAATATGATTCTTGTAACCAAGGAATAATGTTCTAAATTGACTAAATAAAAATTAAAAAAAAAAAAAGAAACGAGTCAATTATGGGAAAATGACAATTTAAGAAGAAAGAAGGAAAACAAAAGGAGAGAATTATACTAAGTTGCAATGAGGTGCCTCAGTGGATAGAACACAGAACCTGGAATCAGGAAGATCTGATTTCAAAATAAATCTCAGACACTGACTAACTTTGTGACTCTGGACAAGTCACTTAACCACATTCACCTCAGTTTTCTCAGGTGCAAAATGAGCTAGAGAAGGAAATAGATGTTGATATCTGAGGGAAAGTCATTTATATCATTTTTCATGATATAATGTTACTTATTTACTTGCACAATCACATTTGCTGTATAATTAACAGATTCCTGTAAAAGTCTTTATACAGGAAGAAGTCACCCTCAGCTGTTGTCTGTGAGGAAGGTCTTGTGTACACATTTGGCTTCTTCCCTCTTATTTCTTCATTTTTCTTCCCTTTCTCCTGCTGCTCAGGTTTCAGACAGCTACCACTAGATCCTTCCTATTTGCTGTCTTAGCTTTTCTAGCGAAAGCAATTCTTTGCTGATTTTTTCAGATTTGTTTCTGATTTCTCCTCTGTCTAACATGGAGACAAATGCAGGACTCCAGAAAGGTATTGTTGTGGAATGATGCAAGAGTGTGATATTCAAGAGTACAGAAGTAAAGTTATACCGAGGTATCCTGTTCCTCTTTTTAAAAATAACAGCTCTGCATTTGTAACTTGGACTCATAACTCACGGGACTCGAGAAGATGCTCAGCACTGAGGGGATGGAGAAATTTGCTGTCCTTGAATGAGAAAGCTGCAAATGCATTGTAACAATTACTCATCGTAGGAAGGGGGGAAACTTTTCTTGTTTTTCCCTTCTGTGTCAGGATGTTGGCTGGGGTCAGAAGAACTGGTTAGAGGTGTGTGTGAGGGGCAGCAAGGTGGCCGATTTGGCCCTAGTTTAGGGAGAATAGTAATGTGTGATGAGGCTAGCAAGCTAAGTTGAACTAGGTTATAAAGGGCTTTCAATGCCAAACCAAGGAGTTTATTACTGATACCAGAGAGAACAGGGAGCCTCTGGAGTTTGAAGCAGGGAGTGATGTAATCACATCTGCACCCTTAGGCAAGTCCATGGAGGACAGACTAGAAAAAGAAATGTTGGTCAACCCTTGCTGTTGTCTAGAGATGTCTTCCTTGGTTTAGTTTTGTCCACACTTGTGATTCCATCCATGGGGATAGTCCCAGTGTGGAAATTCCCTCTGCTAAGACAGATTGGCACTTGAAGTAGGGAGATCATCAGAAAAGCTGTAGCAGAGCCCAGGCAAAAGGTGATGAGGGTCTAAGCTGGACTGGTCTCTCTGGTAGCAGAGATGAGTCAGGCAGGAGAGAGATTGGGAGGGGGGATGATGAGAACTGAAGCCATGGATCTGAGACCCTTGATAGAAGTGGGGAAGTTTTTTGGGGGGTAGAAAGGTAACAAATTCCCTTTTGGAAATGTAGGGTTTGAGAAGTCTTTGGGACATCCTGTTGGAAATGTCTAACAGGCAAGACAGCTACGTGACACAGGGAATAGAGCACTGAGGCTGGGGTCAAGAAGTCTCATCTTTCTAAGTTCAAATCTGGTCTCAGACACTTACTGTGTGACCCTGGTCAAGTCTGGTAGCTGGGACGTGGCAGGCATTTGAAAATTATTTGTGCGATGATTTTTTGGTGGAACTCATCTTTGCTGTATGTGACTCTTAGACAAGCCACTCACTCTCTAAACTCCACTTACCTCATCAGTAAAATGGAGAAACAGTCTCTTGGGGTTATTGGGAGGAAAGCCCTCTATGGGCTTGTAAGGGCTTTATAGTCATGTGATCTATTATTCTGGCCAACCTGAGTACAGCCATCTGGTTTACTTTCTTCTTTGGGTGATGAGCTTCTGGAAAGGGAGAGGGAACATCTATGCGAACACAGAACACAAAGCCACATCTTCTCTGGGTCCTAAACCAATCTGAGGTGGTAGGGTATGGCACAAACAGCCCTCCCCTCAAAGACCGAGTTGTGGGCTCCATGACTTTCTGGCTGTGTGACTTTGACTTGGACATTTTACTTCTCTCTGCATTCTGGAATTCTTATCTCTGAAATAAGGACAATAATTCTTACCTTGTGTCCCTCTCAGACTGAGAGGAGAGCATGCACACAGAGCTCTCTCTTCAGGAAAGAGCTGGAGATGAAGAGCCGTCAGCAGGACAAAGCTTGCCCTTGGCTCCCAAGCATCTTGGTCAAACCTTGCTATTGTCTAGAGATGTCTTTCTTGATTTAGTTTTGTCCACACTTATGATTCCATCCATGGGGATAGTCCCAGTGTGGAAATTCTCTCTGCTAAGACAGATTGGCACCTGCTTTGCAGCTCAGTGTCTTAGAGGATGGTCTGAAAACGAATGACCCATCCAGGGTCATTGTATGTGTCGGAATCTAAGACTGGACCCCAGACCTTCCTATCTCTAAAAGCAACCCTTTCTCCATGATGCTCAGTTGCCTCATGTCTAGAGCTACAAATAACTTTAACAGCAATACTTCACATCTTACAGTGCTTGAATGTTTGCAATGTGTTTCACATGTATTATCTCAACGGATCCTAGGGAACATACTATCCTAGGAGCAGAATGGAGCACAGAGGTCCTTGACTTGCCAAATGAGGAAACCGAGTCCTGGGGAGGTTCTGTGCCTTACCCAAGCTCAAGGGAGAGAGCAGTAGGTTCAATTCTCTGGCTTCCTAGGCTGCTGGCTCCCCTCTTCCTCCCCAGCATGCAGCTGAGGAATGAGCCCCCTGCCTTCCCCAGCTCTGATGCCGAGGACCCTGGGAGCCCTCTTCTGGGCTGGGCGAAGCCACAGGGAGAGGATGAACTCCTGCTGACTGGGAGAGGAGCAAGCCAGGCCAAGGACAAGGACGATGGATGCCAAGGCTGACTAAGCAGGGCTGGACTGGGCCAGAGCCAGAATGCTGGCTGCCGCAGGGGGAGGGACTAAGAGAGGCTCAGGACAGCGGGCCGAGGCCGGAGAGCCAGGGCAGCCCCGTCCCTTTGCAGAGGAAGAGGGACGAGGGGATCGCCAGCCCAGAGACAGTGTCTGGATGCCCTCGGTTCACATGCCCTTATGCACAGATGAAGTAACCAAGGGTTAGGAAGATGGGCTATCCATCTTCAGGTCCAACGTGCTTTCCAGAATGTGTCAGTGACCAAGAGCCCCGAAGGCCCAGCAAAGATCCCCACTAGGCCACTCAGATAGCCCTTCCCAGCCCTTCTCGCCACCAGCATCTTCCATTTTCTGTCTCCTGCTTTTCCTGCTTCTTGTCCTAAGAACCTCCTGACTTTCTGGCATGGCTGTGGCTCCTTGGCAGCAGCTCAAGGGCCATCCTTGGAAAGAGTCAAGTTCAAATCTGACTTGGGACAAGCTGGGGGGGCAACAGGCAAATTGTTCCAGTTCTTTGATCCTCTGTTTACTCATCTATAAAATGGGAACAAGAATCTTTAGGGTACGAAGAAAGGACTCAGTTAACCAGTATATAAAATTCGGTTCTCCTTTTTACCTTTTGTTTTGACAATGATCATGATGTTGCCATCTCCTTTCCATCCTGTGCTGCAGAATTCCACGGGGCGCCTACAATGCCAGTCAATGCCCTGCTCTTGCTGGCATCTCCCAAATTGATATGGATAGTATGATGTATCATCTGAGATATTGAATATTATACGCAATATATGAACAGTCCTGGCTAGCATTGATCTGGTTCTCGGGTCTTCAGGGCACTTTATAGCTATGACCTCGTTTGATCCTCACAGTGCTTTTGTTATTGTTCCCATTTTACAGATGAGAACACAGAGGCAGGCAGACATACTCTAGGTCACAGCACTGTCTGTGGTGTCTGAGGCAAGATTCGAATTCAGATCTTCTTGACTTGAGCTATCCTGTCCATGAAGCTGCCTCCGATGACCCATTTGAAGAGGTGGCCCAGGCTTTGGGCTTCCCCTAAATGCTCATGGTCCCTGCCAAGGGGCTGCCCCAGGGCCTGAATGGGAGGACTCTGTGCCATCCCACGCCACTTCTGGACTTGGCTCCAGAGTCAAACAAGCCTTTGAGGCCGCAGCTGCGGGGTGCCTGAGATCATAGGGCCGGGAGCCAGGAATGCAAACCAGGCCTGGGGCTTGGCTCGGAGGCCTTGGAGGCTTCCAGAACAAGGGGTGCTTGTGAGGGGGCCGCCCTCCCCTCTCCTCCCAGAGCAGCCCAGGAGCGGAGCTGAATGCCCTTCTGGGCCCCTGCCCAAAGGCTGCCACAAGGTTTGTGTGATCCCTGCCCCAGGGGCTTGTGGGAGCTCATTGAGACCGGGGCTGCGGGATTGCCCGCTCAGCAGATGACCCGACACAGCCCCGGGTGGCAGACCCTCGAGCGGGGCCCGCGACTCCCACAGAGCCCCCTTGTTCCCCAGAACGCCTGTTGGCTCAACAGAGGCCCGGCAGAGTCTGGGAGGGACAAAGACATCTTCTGCTGAGCTCCCGGGCCAGGGAAGGCCGGCAGGCGGCAGGGGGGAGCCAGCTGAGGAGAGGAGGAAGGGGCAGGTGGCGGCGGGGCTGGGGGCAGAGGGGGAGCCTTCCTCCCCACTTCGAGGCAGCATCAGGAGAGCTCCGAAGGCCTTTCATCTGCTCTTCCATCGGGCCTCCACCTGCCCTTCACGGCTTCCCTGATTAGAATGTGGGTGCCAGGAGGGCCAGAACCGCCTGCATTTATGCCCCGAGCACCCATGGCCCGTGGCGGGGGCTTCTAGGGAAGCCCGCAAGACTAAACATCCCCGTTTTTCAGTTGACGACACTAAATCTCGCAGAAGGGAAATGCCACAGAAAGAGCTGAGACAGGACTTGAATTCAGTTCTTCCTGGCCCAACAGCCAGCCCTTAATTCCCTGGCCTCGCTGCTTCTTCACAAGGGTCCTTCCAGACCAACATGGGTGCCCCTGTGGCTGCCCGCCCCCCTCCTCTCGCTTGGCGGCTCAGTGAGGAGTCGCATCCGCCCAACTGACCTCAAAGCAGTCTTCCTTCCGCTCTAGAGCATCCCATGAGCCTCTTTGTGAGAGATCCGGACAGGGGCGTGTCTGAGCGTCCAGAGACACCTCCAGCCCCTTCGTGGAGCTGCTCTGGAGACCCGATTCCACTTCATCCTCCTTTCCTGTGCCGGGACAGGGCAGGGACGGCCCCGTTTGTACTCCCTCCCCCTGGCACCTGCCGCAGGACCAGGGCAGGAGCAGCGGAGAAATCCACTTCCCCAGTGGGATGCCCCCGGGGCCATGAGCCCTCCCAGCTAGCAGCCAGCCTGCAGGCCAAGGGGAGAAGGCGAGTGTCCAGGGAGGGGAGGCTTCACGAGGCCAAAGCAGAACGGGCTCAGCGCCTCCTCCCTAGTCCAGAGGCCCAATTTCTTAAAGGGGCTCCTCTTGGCAAGCTGAAGGATTCCTGGCCTCCAGGGAGGGGGTCATTTTCCATTCCTGGCTGCTCTCTGGAATGCTGGAATTTAGAGTTTTAGAGAAATAGCAAACGTTAGAGCCGGGCAGTCAAGGTGGGAAAAAGAGGGTAGAGAGGGGCACGCCAGAGGTCAGCCCCACTCCTTTCAAGACTCACTTTATTTAATGGAATCGCTCAACTGTAGAAGTAAGATTTGAACACAAGTCCAAGAATCAGAAAAGGTTAGAATTTAAAGGGCCCCTGAAGAGTGGTCATCCAACCTCCAATCAAAGTTGCCTATAAAGGGACTTCTCTACTAGCAGCAATGCAACAATCCAGGACAATTCTGAAGGACTTAGAAGAAAGAACACTAGCCACATCCTGAGGAAGAACTGTGGGAGCAGAAACGCAGAAGAAAACCCTAGGGGCAATCACGTTGTTCAATGGGGATAGGATGGGGATGTAGACTCTAAATGATCAACCCATTGTAAATATTAATAGCATGGAGTGAAATAATGTGGAAATGGATCAGTGACACATGTAAAACCCAGTTGAATTGCTCATTGGCTACAGGAGGGGCGACAGAGAACAAGAGGGAAAGAATATGAATCATGGAACCATGGAAAATATTCTTAATTATATATATATATATATATACATATATATATATATATAAATCAAAAAAAGTTGTCCATTTAGGGAGAAACCGGGAGCTTCAGCTCCCTGTCTGCTCTGGGACCACTCTGACTAGAGGACATTTTTCCCTGCAAACAAGCCTAAGTTTGTCCCTTATGCCAAATCCAATGCTCTACTCAACCATATTGTCTCACCATCTGGGGGCTCCCAACAAAGTGGTGTTTTATGGTATTTTCTTTATTTCATTTCCATTGCTTTGCTGCCAGGAGGGAAGGGTGAGCTTTAAAAAGAACTCACCCTGTGAATTTTCAGTATTTTTGTACAATCCTAGATAATATGATTGCATCTGGAACGTAAATATTTATGAATACAAATAAAAACGACTACATGGCTGGGCTCATATCCCAAACCAGATTCCCATTACACCTAGATCAAGCAGGTACCTGCCTGGATAAGTCAGCGCCAAACTGACTGACCCCAGAGTCAGAGCCCTCTGAAACCTGCCACAAAAACAAACGCTGTGAGTGGTCAAAGACTAGCACTGCTGATTTAAGTCAAAAACTTGGATGGTGCTCTGAGGTTGCCAAGTCAAGAATGGCCTTATACAGATATTGATTAGGTCTCCAGAAAGGGCAGCTGAGTGGTACAGTGGATAGAGCACAGGACCTAGAATCAGAAAGACACATCGTCATGAATTCAAATACAGCCTCAGACACTTACTTACTGTGTGACCCTGGGCAAGTCACTTCACTCTCTTTGCTTCAGTTTCCTAATCTATAAAAGGAGCTGGAGAAGGAAATGGTAAACCACTCCAGTAACCTTTGCCAAGAAAAATCTCAAAATGGGGATCATAGAGTCAGAAATGACTAAAACAACCAAAACAACAGCAAAGGACTGGAGTCCAGAGCCATATTGTGTAGGAGCTGTCCAAAGACACCTGCAACAGATAATCAGCCCCTTAAACAACTAAGAATGATTTCTGTAAAATGGAAATAATAGTGGTCCTCTCCAAGGTTCTGAGATTCTGTTGTGAGATTCAAAGGAGATCCCATGGTGATGGTGCTACGCAATCTTTAAGGACTTACACAAGTGCCAGTTAATGTTGCTGCTGCTCTTCCATTTAACCTTGCGATTGTTCTAAGATGCCCAGGAGACTAGAGACTAAATGTGGCTTTTACAATTAAGTGTTCACCGACCTCTGGACTCTAATTCTTTAAAATCTAATACCTGTCTAGTTTTTATGGCCAGAAAATCTATAATGGCCTTCTCGCCATTACCTAGTGTACTGGAACTCGTCTTCTGTTAATTCATAACGTTCTTTGCTGAGAAGGCCAGTGAGCCATTTTTATTGGAAGTGCTGGGCTTTTCGGGATGCCACAATCACTTAATTGACTGAGGAACCCCATTGAGCGTGAAGAAGAAGCTCAAATCCCTCACCTGGGAAGCAGGTCTGCCCACACAACTTGGTTGTATTTGTGAGTGGTACAGACAAGACCGTTCAAGCAAATACAGGGAGCTGAGGCTCTAAGATATTTAGATCTGCTGATGCCATGGGGCAAGATCTGCCATGGACATCTGGCTTTCAGCTCCTTCTGCCCCTTCAACCAAGTCTCATCTTGGCATGTGCTTCCTTCAAAGGGGTGATCTTGGGGAGTCTGATGACCAAGTCTGCCCATGGCTTGGCCAGACACTTAGATCATCAGTTCTCAAAAAGCCCTTCATGAGGACACCTTCCCTTTCATTAGACTGACCATCTTTTCTGGCATATAGCCAAAGAATTCCTCCATATCAGAATGGCATTCTCTAGATACTTAATACCAGAACACTATTCCACCCACTGGCCCAGATCATGGCTCCTCCATGTTCTAACAAAAGACCAGTCTCCGAGTAAAGGGGAACCATAGAAGTCTAGGTGACCCCCTAATCTTAGATGTGATGGACCTGAGGTCAAGAGGGAAAGTGGCTTGCACAAAGTTATGAATGTAGTAATAATGGCATGGGTAGAATTTGAACCCAGGTTTTCCTACCCCAAATCTAGCACTCTACCATAATACATTTCTGTCTCCTTGCCTAAGAGATTTTACAAGTTATCTAGTCCAATTTCCTCACTTTTTAGGTGAGGAAACTGGGGCCCAGGAAATTGAAGCAACTTGTCATATCAGAGGTAGAATTTGAACCTAGGTCTTCTGACTTCAGCAGCAGTATTCTTTCTACTATAACCCCCCCACCAACACTAGTTATGTGGTTTGAAGCAGTTTACCTCATCTTTCTGGACCTCACGTGCCTCAACTGAAAGATGAAGGTTGGACAAGAACATTCTTTTTTTTTTTAAACCCTTACCTTCCGTCTTGGAGTCAATACTTTGTATTGGCTCCAAGGCAGAAGAGCGGTAAGGGCTAGGCAATGGGGGTCAAGTGACTTGCCCAGGGTCACACAACTGGGAAGTCTGAGACCAGATTTGTGGACAAGAACATTCTTAAGGTCCCTCCTAACTTAACCCAACTAGGTTGTCATGAGGCTCAGATGAGAAGTGCTCCCTACATGGCTTAGACAGGCTGATTACTGGGGGACAAGTACCCTGAAGCCTAAAGTCTGAGTCATTTCACCTTGGAGAGACCTGCCAAAGCCTGTTGACATCACTTTTCAGAAGCCAGGCACCTCCACATGGAAATGAAACATCACAGGAGGACTTCAGTGGAGTCTGATCTCTAATCACAATGAAACCTTAATTAACTGGAAAGCTAAGGTGGAAGGAGTGGAACCAGAGTATTGTCATTAATTGGATTTTCTAGTTAACTAATAGTTACCAGAAAGTCTTTATTTGTTACAACTCTAATTGTAGAAAACCTTTCTCAAATCTATGAGGCCATTTTCTAGCCTGATGAAGTTCAATAACACCTAATCAGAATCAGATCTCCTAACGAAAGATCATGCCTTTCCTCCTCATGAAGACTCTTGCTGAATACTAATATCCCTTTGCCAGCCAATCAATCTGGATTTCACTAACCCCAGGGCAGAATCCGGAAGGGGTATCAGTGACCAGGGTTTTCCTCAGAGTGGCAATGCCCAGTGGATCCCCAATGCAGATCAAGATCCATGAATAACTTATGACCTTGCTGAGTTGTTTAAGACTCAGACAAGTCAAGTGATGGCTCATGACCCCACATCTTGGCAATGGCAAAGGTAGGAGTTAGATTTGTGTCCTCTTCAGAGACAGAGTAGCATAATGGATAGAGTACTGGATTTAGAGTCAAGTAGACCTAGGTTCAAATCCCACCTCAGATATATCATCATCACAGCCAGCATTTATTCAGCACCTACTGTATATGAGGCACTCATTGTGCCTTTGAAATATTATCTCGTTTGTGTGACTGAACAAATGACTTGACCTCCATGAACCTTAGTTTCCTCATCTTTAAATCAAGAGCTTCCAGTTTTAAATCTATTATCCCATTCCTGCTACCAAGTTATCAAGTTCTTCTCCTTGGAAATCATGGTGTTGGTTTTTAAATAATACCAACCAATTTATTTTCTTGCCATTTTGTTCCTACTTCGCCTAAAAATCAAGTGCAAAAACATCTGGGTCATAAAGAATTCTCCTTAGTTTGATTCAGTCCAATTTAATTTGATAAATATTTATCTTCTACTATGTGTCAGCCACTGTGCTAGGGGCCAGGGGATTTGAAGAATGAAGCCATCCTGAAGTTTTGAATTGATCCAGCCATTCTGGAGAGCAATTAAACTATGCCAAAGAGCTAGAAAACTGTGTATACCCCACCAAGAGATCATAAAAAATGGGAAAGGGCAGACTTGTATTTTTGTTGCAGCTTTTCTGTGGTGGCAAAGATTTAGGAAATTGAGGGGATGTCCATCAATTGGGAAATGCTTGAACAAACTGTGCTATGTGATTGTGATGGAATACTATTTTGTTGTAAGAAATGATGAGCAGGATCATTTCAGAAATACTGGAAAGATCTACATGAACTGATGCAGAGTGAAATAAGCAGAACCAGAAAAAACATTATACATAGTAACTGCAATATTGTGGGATGATCAACTGTGAAGGACTCAGCCACTCTCAGCACAATGGTCCAGGACAGTTCTGGGGGACTTATGACAAGGAATGTTCTCCACCTGCAGAGAAAGAACTGTGGAAGTTCTTTCAGACAAAAGCCAACTATTTTCCACATTCATTTATTTACCGTTTTAGTTTGGGATTTTAGTTTCATATTAGAGTTCTCTTACAATAATGACCAATATGGAAGAATGATTTGCATGATAATTCATGTATAACCCAGATCAAATTGCTTTCCATTTCTGAAAGGAAGGAGGGAAGGGAGAAAGGGAGACTATTTGGATTTATAATTTCAGAAAATGTATGTTGAAATTTGTTATTATATGTAATTGGGAAAGTAAAATATCTTTGAATAAAATAATTCTAAAAAAAGAATGAATCTATCCCTTCTCCCTAGGAGCTTATATTCCACATTACATTAGATTTTAATGCTCTGAAAATAAACAGAGACTGTCTGGATTTTTATTTTTATGTCATCCTCAGTCCTAACACAGAGCCTTGCACAAATAAGTGAAAGGAAGGAAATAAGCATTAAGCATCTACTGTATGCCATGCATTGTGCTAAATGCTTTACAAATTATCTTTTGATCCTCAAAATGTCTCTGAAAGGGAGGTGCTATTATTCTTATTTTACAGAGGAGAATACTGAAGCAGGTGGTATGATTTGCCCAGATCACCAAGCCAGGAAGTGTCTGAGGTTGGATTTGAACTCAGATCTTCCAGACTTGAAGCCCAACACTCCAATCACTGCATCATTTATCTGCCAATTTAACAGGTAACAAGTACTTATTAAATGTTAATACAATGGAATTGTTTTACTTATATTTTTTTAATTTATTGATATTGAACATCCTAATGCAAACACCAACAACATGGAAACAGGTTCTGATCAAGGACACAAGTAATACCCAATGAAATTGCGCATTGGCTGCGGGAAGGGTGGGGGGACGGGAGGGAGGGAAATAATGTGATTCTTGTAACCAAGGAATAATGTTCTAAATTGACTAAATAAATTAATTTTTAAAATTTATTGATATTGATACAAATCTCCAGTTACCAGAAGGCTACATGGGCCAAAAGTAAAAACTGAATTGAGCATGGCCAACTTTCTCAGAACTAGTCTTAATTCTCCTGTCTAACACTGGTTTACAAAAAAAAAAAAATTTTGCACTATAAGATTGATTCACTTCTTCCAAGATCCATACTGACACAGAGCCAGGGGGTGAAAAAACCAGAGACTTCATCTTGCCCAAACCCATCCTTCTACAGATGAGGAAACCCAGCTCTGAAGGGACATAGCCAAGATCATACACCACCTGAGGGACAGAGACAGATGGACATCCCAAGTTTTTCTGTCTCCCAGGCCAGCAAACCTATTTCCTTTTGGTAGCACAACTGGGTTACTGGGTCTTCACTAATGGATACTCTTCACTATGGCAAGTGAACTTATACCTATAGCTCCCAAATGGTCTGAAGAACTCCAGGACCTGCTTCTGGTCCTAGGCTCCCTGGGGGGACCCCTCTGATTCCCAGAGCTAATGATGCCTTCCTCCCTGAGCCTTCACACAGACCCTTTTTCCAGGCCTGCGGGCCCATTCTCCCCTAGGTTCGCTGGAACTGAAAGGGACCTCTAAAGACCTCTTGTCCATCCAACCCTCTCATTTTATAGGTGAGGAACCAAAAGTCCAGGGATGGGAAAATGAACTGCCTGCTCCAGGTCACACTGGCAGAAAGGAGCAGAGGGAAGATCCAAACCCAAGTCCTCGGATCCCCATGGCCTAAGCTCTTCCTATTACAGTTCCCCTACTCTCTCCTCATCACTTTGGTATGATTAGATCCCTTGAAGCTCAATTCAGCTGCTGCCTTGAAAGCTCATAGATTTAAAAAGCTAGTAGGGATCTTAAAGGTCAGTGAATTTAACCTCTCTTTTTACAGATGAGGAAACTGAGGCCCAGGAAGATTGTAGTTTTCCAAAATCCTCATGCACAATAAGTGGCAGAAGTAGGAACTGAATTCTTGTCTTCTGATACCAGATGTATAATATTGTCTCCTAAAGTAGGCCTTTCCTTATTTCTCCAGACATTAGTGCACCCCTTCCCTTGAATTTATTTAGCAGAGAGAGAGAGACAGAGAGAGAGAGAGACAGAGAGAGAGAGTCAGAGAGATAGAGTCAGAGAGAGAGAGAGACAGAGTCAGAGAGAGAGAGAGAGAGAGAGAGAGACAGAGAGAGAGAGAGAGAGAGAGAGAGAGAGTCAGAGAGAGACAGAGAGAGAGAGAGAGTCAGAGAGATGGCTAGATGCTTGGATAGTGTAGAAGAGAGAAATTGGGAAAGCCTGCAACAAGACAAGAATAGCTGGGACTGATGACCTGTCATTGAAATGAGAGCATTCAGTTTGGAATGTGACCAGGAAAGAGAAGTTGGAGGAAGGAGCAGACCAACTGAAGGGTCTTTAACCTTGATGGTCTTTAACCTTGAAGACAAAAAGGAGAAGAAAAGGCTTTGAAGACAAATGAAAAAAGGACAAAGTCCAACTCTCTCTGATTTGCTTTGTTGTCATAATAACTGAACTTCCACACCTATCAGCCCACTTCTCTAAATTGAACTATATTCCACCATCCTTCAACCTAAGACTCATACTAGTATTAGGGAAACCCCAAAACTCTCTTTCCTTCCATTTCCTTATTCTTCCCTTTCTTCCCCAATGATCCCCTTACTTAAGATAGAGAAGAGAATGAGTATTTTATTAGAGATATCATAAGCTCACCCTGAGTTGATTTAGAGAAACCATAAGAAGAATCAACAGGAAGAAGAGAGAAGGGTGAAGGGAGGGGAAGAAGGAAGGAAGGGAGGAAGGAATAAAATAGCCTGATCTTTAGTTATCAGTTACCATTCAAATAGTCCCTTATTACAATAGATGGATGGATAGATGGATGATGGATGGATAGATAGAAGTAGATGGATGGATAGATGTGGAAGGATGGATGAATAGATACATACATATGTACATACATACGTACATAGGTAAATAATAGATAATTGATATAGGCATATAGATAATAGATAGGAAAGTAGATAGAGTAAACAGAGATAATTGATAGACAATAGATAGAAAGATAGACAGATGATTGATAAACAATAGATAGGACAATAGAAAGATGACTGGTAGATAGACCCCAGACAAATAGAAAGGGAAGGGAAATAATTGATGGACAATAGATAGAGAGATAGGTGATTGATAGACAATAGATTAGGAAGGTAAATGATTGGCACACATAGATAGGAGGGTAGTAAGAGATAGCTAGTAGATAGACAATAGATAGGAAGATAGATGATTGATAGGCAGGTAGACAGGCAGAGATCATTGACAGACAATAGATAAGAAAATAGATGATTGATAGGTAATAGATAGAAAGGTAGGCAGATAGAGATGATTGATCGAAAGACAGATAATGGGAAAGTAGGTAGAGGGAAATAGTTGATAGATAATAGAAAGGAAGAAGATATAGAGAAAGAGATGGTTTATAGATAGATAATGGATAAGAAGGTAGAGAGATGATTGATAGGCAATAGACAGAGAGGGAGGAAGGTCTGTAGACAGGCAGTAAGTCCTGCACACAGGCAGGGCTTCTTTTTACCTACCCATCTTAGCTCTCCACCCTTTCCCCCATATAAACTTCTTGAGGACTGGATTTTTTTGTTTGTGTTCAGGCAATACCTTCATCTGGTAGTGTCTGGTGTACAATAGGTGCTTAATAAATGCTTATTGAATTAAATTCAGGCAAAGAGAATTGGCTGGAATAGTGTGGCGCCATCTGAGCTGGAACAGAGCGTCCCCAGTTCAGAGATGGAGCCCTGTCTGGAAGGAAGGACTCTTGGCTAAGGAGCCCCATCCACTCCTGTTTCTAGGCTGATGGAAGCCTGTGTGGGTCATGGTGCTGATGGTGCCTCCCTGGGCTGGCTGCCTCACTGCTTTAATGAGTTCATTAGCCATCAGCTTCCCAAGACTTTGGACAGATTTGGGGAAATTAATGCAAGTCTTCCATCTAGTGGTGGTGAGTGGGAGTGCCATGGCCCCTAAAAAAATCGGGCAACCTCCAAGAGAAGCCTTGGAGATCACTTAGCCCAACCCCTAGTATGGCAGATAGGGAAACTGAGGCACAGGGAGAAATGGCTTGTCCAAGGTCACAAAACCAGTGACAGAAAAAGTAATGCATCGAGCAGTCAGAAGATATTCATTCAAATGATGATCTTGTCAATGATTTGCTTCCTCTGAATCTCAGTTTTCTCTTCTGCTAAATAGGTGGACTGGATCTCCAGGATCTTGGGTTCAAACCCTAATCTTTATTATCTGTGTGGCCTTGGGTAAGTCACTTCCTTTCCACAAGGCTCATATGAAAAATATGGAGATCCTATTTGGTGACTTCTGAGTTCTCTTCCAGTTCAAGATGTATGATATCTTGAGCTCTTTTTGTCCAGAAAAGAATCCACAAACATTTAGTAAGACAGACAAGGGGGCATTGCTAAGTGCCTACTATGTGCTAGGCACTGGACTAAACACTGTAGATACCAGGAAAGACCAAAGACAGTCCCTGCCCTTGAGGAGGTCATGCTCTAATGGGAGAGACCAGCAAACCAATATGTGCCCACAAGCTCTAGACAGGAGAGACAGAAAATAATCCACCAATGACAATTAAGGGGAATTCAGAGAAGCTGGGACTTGAAGAAAGTAGGGAAGCTGTGGGGTGGCAGAGATGAGGAAGGAAGGCATTCTAGACATGGGGGACTGTCTGGCATGGGACAGGGAATGTCCGGGGTGAGAAGCATCAGTCCAGCTTGTCCGGACCACAAGTACATTAAAGTGGGTCTATACAGGCTCAGAGCCAGGTCGTGAGGTCAAGCCTTCTCTCCTCCTCTCTGCTCAGCGTCTCATGTGTAAAATGAAAAGTTCAGACGAGACTTATGGCTTCCAGAAAGCCCCTGCCTACCCCAACCTTCTGAAAATTGGAAGAAATGGATAGGGTTCAATAAAGATGGCTATTTCTCACATAAAGAAGTAAGTCCAGCACAAACTTCCCAGGGTTCCATGCTCCTCCTTGACTCTTCTTTCCAGTGGCGGAAAGAGTCTCTGCATTTAGCAGCTGAAAGCTTGGTATTCAATCCCAGCTCTGATCCTTATTGCTAGTATGGTCTTGGGTAAGTCTCTTCACCTGTCTAGACCTCAGATTCCTCATCTATAATTTTAAGGAGTCTTCCTAGATGTCATCCAAGGTCCTCTATAGCTCTGACTGAATTGAGTAGCACATGTTTTTTTTTTTAATTAATTCTCTTCTCAAACTCTAAATACAAGTTGCTCCCAGATTTGAACACAGTCCATTTGACCAGCGGGGCTAACTTTGGTTTCCCCCAAGAGGAAATGGCACCAGTAACATGCCTCATATCTGTTGGACTTTGGAGAGTGGCCCTCAGATCAACATAGCTTGACTTTTTCCTTTTCTGTTATTTCTCCAAGGCCTTTCTGGTCCTGGAAAATGCTCCTGGGAATGGTGCGGGAAGGACTGGGAATCCCCAGAGGTCTGCCTCACGCCGTTAAGCGAGCACACGGAATGCATAGAAAGGATGTGTGTGTGTGTGCGTGCATGTGTAATGCTTGCCACAGAATCTCATGCCGTCAAGGAAACTCTCGTGATTAGAAACATACCAGATATTGGCATTCTGGGAAGTCATTATCTTTAATGGGGAAAATTGAGGGAGTGTGACTGAATGGAATGAATGGGAGCAGCTTCACTGAGCAGCAAAAGCAGAGGTTTCAGGGTGACAGCTTCCAGAAAGATCCCAGGCTCGCCCCCACCTCCGCCAAATCGAAGAGGAAAATGGCTGCCATTGCAGAGTGGTTTCTCATAGAGATGGACATTTCTCACACCATTGTAGGCACGTTTATTTTCAACTCACCATTCGGGGTCTCCCCGTACTGACTTTTTGTCGTTGGCCAATATGGTTTACATGGAAACACTCATATTTAATATTCCTTGGCTACACGCAGAGTCAACCCAAACCAAAGCCCAGTCTGGCACCTGCCAAGGAGAACATCCAGCCCTCTGTGCCGATTTTCAGAACCTGAGATTTCTGGGAATGGACTTCCTGGAACGGAGGAAAAAAAAAAAAAGAGAGATGTGACTTCTTGGGAGTGTTCAGTGGCCTTAGCAAGATGTTCCCAGAGACTGGCTGGCTTTGAAGGCCTTCTGGACCAAGGTCAATCCACCGCTTAATTTGCTACATATTTGGAACAGGTCGTTCTGCTCTTTCATTCGGAAGAGTCAAGTTTTCCATTAAGACATACCCTGAAGAGCCAAGAACTTGGAAAGAGGGAGGAAGGGAGGGAGGGAGGAGGCCTGACTTCAAGAGCCAACTCTCTCCTTCTATCCAGGTGGCCTTAGGTGATTTGTTGCTACCCACCCATTCCTTTACCCCATCAGTGACCAAGTCTTGTAGATTCTTCTCTCCCCCGCCCCCCCCCCCAGCATTGCCTGGATTTCCCCTCTACTCACAGGGCCATCAGCTGACTTTAGACTCTCTTCACCTCCTACCTAGACTTTCACACTAGCCTCTCAATGCTCTCTTTTTCTCCAGTCTCTTCCTACTCAAATTCATCCTCCACATAGAATGCCAATGAGATATTCCTAAAGCATCTATCTGCCCAAGTCACCTTCCCTGCTCCCGAAGTTGCAGCAGTTCTCTGTTACCTTTAGGATCAAATATAATCTCCTCTATTAGACCCTTGATAGTCTATCTTTCCAAGATTATTACACATCACTCCTCTTCACTCACTTTACATTCCAGCAAAATCAGCCCATTGCCTGTTCTTTGCACGTGAAATTTAATCTCCCCCTTTCACACATTTGAACAGATTATTTCCCATACCTGGAGTGGACTGTCTATTCACTTTTACCTCCTATAATATGTAGATCTATTCCAATCTCAACTCAACTATCATCTCTTTCCTCCCTTCCTTCCTTTCTTCCTTTTACCCCTTCTTTCTTTTTTCCTTCCTTCCTTCTCTCCTTTCTCTCTCCTTCCTTCCTTTCTTCCCTCCATCCTTCCTGCATTCCTTCCCTCTTCTCCTCCCTTCTTCCTTCTTCCCTTCTCTCTCTTCCTCCCTCCTTCCTTCCTACTTTCTTTCTGTCATTTTCTTCCTTCCTTCCTTCCTTTCTTCCTGCTTACCTGCCTTCCCTTATCCCTTTCTCCTTTCTTTCCTTTCTCCCTTCCTTCCTTTTTTCCCTTCTTCCTTTCTTCCTGCCTGCCTTCCTTCCTTCTTCCTTTCTCCCTCCCTCGTTCCTTCCTTCCTTCCCTCCCTCTCTCCCTCCGTTCCTCCCTTACTCTCAGGGCTCTAACCATCTCTCTAAGATTTTAAGTTCCAGAGAGAGTTCCTCACTTGGGAGAGTTCCTCATACTAATGAGATCACAGATCCAGTCCATCTCCCCTACTCACTTGACCTCTTATCCTTATTTTCTTGGAAAGAAATAAAGCCAAGGCAGAGATCAATGATTCATTTCTTTGATTGTCTACACTATCCCACAGGCCAGCATCAGATACACAGTGTCATCTCCACCACCACTTTCAACAACAGTCTATTTAGAGATTGTTCCACAATGATCTTTGTTCTTGAACATCAACACCACTGCCTACACTTTGTCCATGATTAACAACCATGCTGCAATGCTACTAGAATAATGGTTTTTACAAGAGGGGTCTCCAATTGGACTCATTGCACTATGTTCCAGAGCATGATGGCTATCAAGTATCCCTCAGCTTTTCTTGAGGGATTAAGGACAAAACAAAGATGCTTTCTGACTTCCAGATGTTCCAGATGGACAGGTCCTTAGAAACTGGGGATCTAAAGGGTCCTACCCTATCATCAGTAGAAAGCAGACATTTTGACCCAGACCCAAGGAAGGAGCAGACTCTTTACCCCCATAGTTCTGGCAAAGGCTGGCATTTGGAGGTGCTCCAGGCATTCGCCCCAGGACCACAGTGGTGCACATCAAAACAGAAGGACAAAGATGCCTAATTCTTCTTGCCACATGACCTAGTACCCTTGGCATATGCTACTGGCAACTCTTTGGGGTGATTATGATGAGGCAGCAGATCACGCTGACCTCTGGTGCCTTTTAAAGCTCAGAAACTTGCTGGAACTGGGGATGGGAGGGTGAGGAAGAGTGATGAATGGCCACCTGAGACAGCCAAGTCCAGTCCTCTTTGCCACTCATTAGCTTTGGCCAATAGCCCCTGCCCATGCTTTCATGTCAGACAGAAGCCAGGCATACTCAATGGAATCTGGCCGCTGCCATGCCTAACCTCCTGCTGGCAGAGACTGGTAGTGGGACAGGAGAGCTCAGCCGCATTCCATCATTCCTGCCCAAACCCACATCTAAGGGGAGATTTAAAAATCTGGTCCTCACTTCCTAGTCCATCCATCACTCCACCTCTGCAGACTACTAGCTCCTTTCATCTCCTCCCACTCAGACCATCAGCTACTTACCCTCTGAACACAGTCATTTCTTCCCAACTTATTTGCCTTTCTCAACACCAGGCCAAGGACAAAAAATTTAGAGCACCCCTGCAGACTGGCTGGGAAAGTCCTGGCCACCATCACGGTGGGCTAATCACAAACTTTGCCCTAGTCTGGCCCTATGGGCATCCATGATGGATTCTGGCATCAATTTAAAGGACCATTGGATCATATGAGAGACTTTTCAAACATTTTCATCAAAATAGGTTGGGTTTTTTCCTTTAATTTTCTCCAAACTTTTTCTTATCATAGTTTAATGGCAAGAATATTAGATTTGAAGTTAGGAGACTTGGGTTCAAATGTTGACTCTCTTACTCACTACCTATATAACTTTGGGAAAGCCACCATGCCTCAGGCTCCCTAGTTGTTATATAAATACACTGAGGGACACGGGAGTATACAAAAAGGAGCATGATCCCTGGACATGGAGTCACCCTATCTAAAGATGAATCCCAGCTCTGCTCCTCTCTAGTTGAATGACTAGTGACAGAGTAAATAGGATTTTTGTTTTGAAAATTTTATTTAATTAATTAATTTAGCATATTTGCCCATGGTTCCATGATTCATGTTCTTTCCCTCCCCTCCTCCCATCCCTCCTAGAGCCAATGAGAAAATCCATGAGGTTTTACATCAAGACCTTAAATAGGATTTTTTAAACCTAGGTTAAAAACCAATGAGAGAGGAGACGGCAATGGGGGCATCAGGAGAGCCATAAACCATGAAAACCCATCCCTCTCTGAGTTCTTGTTGGGGTCCATGAGGTGAGGCTTGTGGATGCTTGTCACTAGGTGAAGAAAAGTGCTGCCCCCCTGAATGTTGGGACCCTGGAGCAAAGCTCCACTTGCCCCATATTAGTTATGCCTGATCTGACATAGATATCAAGACAACTAAAAGAGCTGGGCTGTTAAGGTGACTGGTTTGTATGTGGAGAAAAGCTTAGCACCTTGCCTGGCACAGGGTAGACACCTAATAACTTTTTATCAGCAAAGGAGTCCTGGACCTGGGCCAAAATACAGAATTACAGAATTATCAGATCTCTGAGTAGGAATGTGATGTCAGAGGCCATCAAATACACCTGATAATGGAGCAAGACTCCTCTCCATTGCATCCTTGACAGGAAAAACTTGATTATAACCATGTCTTGTCTTTTAAAATCATTAGATCTGGAATCAGTAGCTTTGAGCTGCTAGCTTTACCTGCATGATTTTGGATTGTCCTTCTTCTATTTCCTTCTCTATCAAATGAAGGAAGTCAACTAGGAACTGTTACCCAGAGATCAAATTTACTTAGGGGGTTGCAAATCCTGGTCTTGGTTCCCCACTCATCTCAGAAGTGCCCTGGAGCTCTCCTCAGTCTTGCAGCGTGTGGAGAAGCACATCTCCTAACTTGTGCTCTGCAGTGCATCCTCGACAAGGCTGGAACAGTGCCCCTACATGAAAGCTATACTGTCCCTTTTAGGACTTCACCTGGCCCAAAGGAGCAATGTATGCTTCCTAGCTAACCCTTTTCCTACTTGCCACTATTTCCAGAAGTGACCCTCCAAGAACCTCCAGTCTAGGTTCCCTCCTTTCCCCTGTAGAGTAGTTGGGCATGGAGGAAGTATGCCCTTTCTTTCTAGTACCTTGGGACTATGTCCCAGTTGCTCTGCCCTAGTTGTGGCTCTGATTGACCTAAATGGTCCCTAAGGTCCTCTCTTCTTCTAAATCCTATAATCTTAATGATCTTATAAATTGGTTTATACTCTTGCAGAGCACGACTGCTTTGAATGTGGATGGCTTCATTTTCTTGAGAAGAAAAATCAAATATCTTATGAAGGAAAAGAAGGAAAAATGCCAAGCATCTGGGGAAAAGGCCTGAAGAAGGACTTTTCAAACTGTGGCCAAACAACTTCATCAACATCCAGTTCAGGCGCTATTTGTGTCCTCTGTTATTATTAGCCCTAAGAAGAAAGGAAGAGACATGTTGAGCTTGGATATTATTGCTGAATGGAAAAAGAGGAGAGCAAGCAAGAGGAGGGCAAGTCTGACCAGGAGGATGGAAAGAACAAGATGAAATGAGGAGCATGAGGCACCAAAACAAGCTCCCATCTGAGAGAGGAAGGGAGAGAGGAAGACAGAGAGGGAGAGAGAGAGAGAGGGAGAGAGAGAGACAAGAGAATGGGGAAAGAGAGAGAGAGAGAGAGAGAGAGAACAAAGGAGACAGAAAGAGACAGATGGAGGTGGAAGGTGGAGAGAGAGAGGGAGAAACAGAAAGAGACACAGATAGAGGGAGAGACACAGATAAAGACAGAGATAGAGACAAAAGGAGAATGGAGACAGAGAGAGATAGAAACAGAAAGAGACAGCAAGGGAGCCAGAGACAGAAAGAGACAGATGGTGGTGGGGAAGAAAGGGAGAGGGAGAAACAGAAAGCGACAAACAGAATGAGAGAGACACAGAAAAAGACAGAAAAAGAAAGATAGAGGGAGATACCCAAAGAAGGCAACTCATTCAAAGAGACATTGGATGTCAACACTTTGTCCTCATCTTTTTGACTCAAGGAGATTAATGATCCAAAAGTAAATTAAGTTATTAGCTTCATTTCCCATTCATAGTTCCTATTGCAACATAATTGGAAATAAAAAGAGATCAAGAAATGGGAAAATAAATATTTTCATTCTCAACCAAGAAAAATGGAGTGGCCATGGGCTTCTCCATCCACTAGGATCAAGGATGATTTCGAGCTGAATACCAAAAGGACAGATGAGGTTTGGGAGAGTAATAATAAATAGCCAATCCAGTGCTAATGTAAAGAGCCTTGGAGTTAGGAAGAAGATACTTGGGCCCAGAGAGATGAAATGAATTTCCCATGTTGGTGGGGTTTGTTGTTGTTTTTCATTCATTTCCATCATGTCCTGCTCTTCGTGACCCATTTGGGGTTTTCTTAGTACAGTTATGCACATTACAGAAGTCTGATTATAATGAAATGATGTCACCAAAGGTCCTGGGAAGTGGAGCCTCGGAAGCATCTCTGATGATAGGCACAGGAGAGAAAATCAGCAGCCTGCTAATTATCGCCGTGGATGGCATTAAGTTGATTAGGGTGGCGCGTATCACTAAGGAGAAGAACATAAGTCAGCTTTCAATTATCTATTCTTGGATGAGCTACAAGGAAGCAGGGCAGAGTCTAGCTCAGAGGAGCCTTGCTCTGTCTGCCATTTAATCCTGATGTAAGCTCAGCTATCCAACGGCCCCACACAAGACCCAGTGGCGAGGAGGTCAATGAGAACTCCAAGCCAGCTTCAGCAGGAAGAATGCTGAGTCGCCATCCCCAGCTCTATTCCAAAGACAAATGGGATAATGGCATCCAAAGGATGGTTTCCCTCATTGCCTCCGTATCCCAGGCAGCCTCACACAGGACTTCATAAATGGAAGTCACAAGATACAACTCCGAAGATGACTCCTTCTGTTGGTACGACATCATTGACTTTGTAGAAGCATTGCCCTTCCCCTGTTTGGTTTTTAGACACAATTGCACACCTCCCTAACTGCCCTCCATGCCTAGAAGTAGCCAAGAAAACACAAGATTCCCAAATTATATATTTTTCAAGGAATCTTTGTAGGATCAAGAACACAATTCAAAAATTGCATTTGGCCCCAGAGAAATTCTTTTAGTTTCTGGCATTCTTAAGAGTGCTTTGAGACCCTGGCCCTCTCACTCATTCAGTTAGTGAAGAGACATTTCTTAAGCACCTACTATATGCCAAGCACTGTGCTAAGTGTCTGAGAACTAAAACTAGGGAAGGGGGATTGGAGCTTTGGCCCAGGGCACAGAAATTCAGAGGATTCTGAGAACACTTATTTCTTAGGTAACATAGAAACAATTGAGTTTGACCCCGAGCTGACAAGGACTCTTGTCAGGTCCCTTTCTGTGCCAGGCATTCCATTAGGATACAAAATAAAGCATAAAAAATATTCTAAAATTTCAGCCACAAAACCAAATATAAAAAATAAAACAAACAACAACAACAACAAAAAACTCAAGGAGTTTACTTTCTGATGGAAAAGCCAACATGTGCTTCACAACTTGGAAGGCTCAGAAAAGGCTTATGTCCAAGGGAACTCGAGCTGAGCCTTGAAGAAAGCAAGAGGTGAGGTGAGGTGAAGAAGAACATTCCAGAGATAAAGGATAGAGGCCATTCTAAGCCACAAAGGGAGAAAACGTCTATATGGAGAAAAGCAAGGAATCCAGCATACATTAGTGGGAATCATTGAGTGATGAGCTGGAAATAGAAAGCAAAGGCAGTTGCTGAAAGGCCTTAAATGCCAGGATAAGGAAGGAGCCTGGACCACCATGATGATCCTCTATCCAACAGGCACAAAGAGGACCAACCTCCTGACAGACCCAACGTCCGCCATTTTCTTAGGTTCATCTCGATGTCAACAAGACAACAAGCGGCATGAGGCCCCCATTCTAGCTCATGAAAGAGGTGAAAAATACTCCAAAGCTTGGTTCCCCTCAGTTACCTTCTGTAGAAATGGTTTTGCTTTTCTCTCTACAAGAGAGGCTCACCTCAGGCCAAAGAAGAGAGAGCCTCCAAGGAACTAAAGAGGAGAGGCTGGGATAAAGGCCCGGGGAAAAGAAAACGAGGTGTTCACAACATCGATTCCTGCTATGAAATCTTGTGTGTGCGCTCACAGACACACTCACACTCATACTCATGTGCTCACACTCACCCACAGACACACACTCATACTCATACTCACGTACTCACACTCACGTACTCACACTCACACACAGACACACACTCACTCACACACTCACACTCACACACAGACACACACTCACACTCACTCACACACTCACACTCACACATAGACACACACTCACGTACTCACACTCATGTACTCACACTCACACACAGACACACACTCATACTCATACTCACGTACTCACACTCACGTACTCACACCCACATACTCACACTCACACACAGACACACACTCACTCACACACTCATACTCATGTACTCACACTCACACAGACACACTCATACTCACACTCACATACTCACACTCACACACAGACACACACTCATACTCACACACAGACACACACTCACACTCACATATTCACACTCACACACAGACACACACTCATACTCACACTCACGTTCTCACCCTCACACACTCACACTCATGTACTCACACTCACACACAAGCACACACTCACTCACACACTCACACTCACGTACTCACATTCACACAGACACACACTCATACTCACACTCACGTACTCACACTCACACTCACGTACTCACACTCACACACAGACACACACTCACACTCACACTCACGTACTCACACTCTCACACTCACATACTCACACTCACGTACTCACACTCACACTCACGTACTCACACTCACACACAGATACACACTCACACATACTTACACTCACATACTCTCACACACACACTTCATTGCTTGATTTTCCTGATTAATCTTAAATTGGGCAGACATCATTCCAAAGGACCGTCACAGTCATTTTGGCCCAATTCCTAGTGCTTACATCCCATCTGGACTGATGGCATTGGTTGGTTAGGGAGCCTCATACAACCCTGTAAACCCTCAGTAGCTTTTGTATCAAACCCAGCCAACAATTGAATCAATTCCATCTAACAACTAACCAGCCCTACTTCCCCGTAATCACTGAATGGACTAGTTGTCTGGTTTAATCCATTGGTTGCCTGGCTTTTAAATCAATACAAAGGGATTCTGAATATCTGAGATTTTTTTACCCCAGTATTCCTCTCTCTCTCTCTCTCTCTCTCTCTCTCTCTCTCTCTCTCTCTCTCTCTCTCTGCCTCTCTGTCTATTTCTTTCTGTCTCTGTCTGTCTCTGTCTCTCTTTGTCTCTCTATCTCTTTGCCTATGTCTCTCTCTGCTTATCTCTCTGTCTCTGTCTCTGTCTCTCTGCCTCTTTCTCTGTTTCTCTGTCTCTTTCTGTCTCTGCCTCTCTGTCTCTCTTTGTTTCTTTCTCTCTGTCTCTGTTTCTGTCTCTCTCTGTCTCTATCTGTCTCTGTTTCTGCTTCTCTGTCTCTCTCTCTCCCTCCAGTTTGAATGTGTCCTTCTCTCCATTATTAAGGTGACTTGACATTCCAATTCCACCTATCCTCCAATGTTCAGCTTAGGGCCACCCCTGCTAGGAAGCCTTACTTACCTTTTCTAGCATGTATCAATTTTCCCCTCCTCTGAGTTCCTACACTATGTCCATAGTCCTCACCAGACACTGTGGCTCTTCATTATAAACTGTCTTGAATTGTCCTCTATTAAAGGAAAACCCAGGGCAGCAAGGTGGCCCCATGGACAGAGCACCACGTTGGAGATGGGAGGTTCTGGGTTCAAATCTAGCCTCAGACATTGCCTAACTGTTTGACCCTAACCAAGTCACTTAACCATAGTTGCTGAGTCTTTACCAATCTTTTTCCTTGGAACTAATATATAAGATTGGCCCTTAGATAGAAAGTATGAGTTGAGAAAGAGAGAGACAGAGAGAGAGACAGAGAGAGAGAGAGAGAGAGAGAGAGAGCAAGAGAGAAAATTGGGCCTGGTGAATAGAGGGCTAGACATACTAGATTAAGGACCATCTGGGTGCAAGTTCTGCCTCTGACTTTGGCTAGCTGTCTCTACAGACAGGCAAATTGGCTTGTCCTCCTTAGGGAGCTCTCTAAGCTCATGAAAGGGTTGGGTGGAGGGCAGGGGGATGCTAGAGCCAGCTGAACAGCCTCTTCAGAATGGAGCAGGGACATTTGCTCCTCACAAATTCAGCAAAAAGTAGGGCTTTCCTCATTTTTATTGAACGGCCAGACTTCAGAAAGAGATGGGGAAATGTTAACAATGCAAGCTAAACATCATGTGGGTTTGTTATACATATTATTTTGAGGAGAGGGAATTGTTAAACATGAACTGCATAGTCCTGGTACGGGGATTCCCCAAACCAGAGGAATCGATCCCAGATCCTTGGAATCTGCTGACTCTCTTTGCATTTAGGACAGGGAAGATGAGCAGCAGCAGAATCACCGAATCTGAGAGTCAGAAGGCAACAAGAATAAGTAGACTTCTTCAGGGATCAGATGCCACACTCATGAATCCAGCTGGGGCACATCTGTCTCGTGCCTCAGACTCTCAAATAATTTGTTTAAAAAAACAACCTTTAGCTTCCATCTAGGAATCAGTACTGCGTATTGGCTCCAAGGCAGAAGAATAGTAAGGACTAGGCAATGGGGGGGGGGACCCACAGCTAGAACCCCAGACCTCCTGTCTCTAGGTCTAGCTCTGTCTACTGAGGCACCTAGCCATCCCCACTCAAATACTTTTTTAAAGTACATTGATGTGCTTTGTTTTGATACCACAATCATTTCCTGATATAATGCCCCTCACCTCCCCCCATCCACACATCCAAACACTCCAATGAATTTGATGACAACCGAGTAAAATAAAAAGAATGCTGATTTAGTATCAAAAGATCTTGGTTTGAACCTTGGTTCTGCTCTTTGCTGACTTTGGGAATCCATTCAATTTTCCTGGGCTTCAGTTTCCTTCTCTGTGAAATGAGGGGGTTGGATCAGATGATCTCTGAGGTTATTCCTACCTTTCAGTCTATTGATTCCATGAGCCTTCCTTTTTTCACAAAGAAAAATAGTTCTGGAAAGCCACTTGATCCAACAGCTATGTCTGACAGTTAGCTGGTATTCAAACTCTTAAAAACCAATAGAAAAAGCAAAGTCTCCTGTACTATACTTAGTTTGGCCACATTTCTCTTCCCACTTTCCAATAAAATTCACTGTAATATAAAGAAAGTATTCTTCAATTTCAATAAAAGATAAAAAAAAATTTTTTAAGGGTGTCCAGTCACATCCAACTCTTCTTGACTCCATTTGGGATTTGCTTGGCAAAGATACTGGAGAGGTTGGCCATTTCCTTCTCTGTTCCATTCCTGCCCAGAGTCCCCTGTCTGGCTGCCTTGAGTGGAAGGGATTTTGTTTAATCAGCTTCTGTTCTCCTGGGCCAGGTTATTCATCATGATTGTCCAGAGATGTTCGGTGTGGTTTTCATTTGTGGTATTTTAATCATCCTAAATATTGTCCCTCTTAGTTCTACTTATTTCATTTGGGATGAATACACGCAGGTCTTCATGTGCATCTTTGAATTTCTCAGGTTCTTCACGTCTATGGACAATAAGATTCCATTGCCTTCATCTACTACAGTTCATTTAGCCATTCCCCCAATTGATGAACAGCCATTTTGTTTCCAGTCTTTTGCTTCCACAAATTATTATTATGAGTATTTGGTAACATATTGGACCTTTCTATCTTTGCTCTTCTCTGAGTATATCTCAAGTTGAGATGTTAATGAGTCAGAAGGTAGGAAGACATCAGCAGCTTTTCTCCTAAAGGTTTACCAAATTGGTTGGACCAATTCCTAACTTCCCCAAGAGGGTATTAGAGTGCCTGTCTACTCACAGCTCCTCCAGCATGGACCACTTCCAACATGGAAAGTGGCTTAGAAGGGATGGACCTCTGGGTCTTCTACCTCAACCCCTTTGTTTTACAGATGAAGGAACTATAGCCTGAAGGGGTCAAGGGACTTGTACAAAGGTGGCAGAGACAGGATTTGACCTCAGAGTCTCTGACTTCAAAGCCAAATCTCTTACCACCATCCATCTTTACTTTTTGCCACCAGTTGACAGAAGAGAATCGTACAGGATTTGATACTGGAGGACCTTGGATTGAACTATGGCTCTACTGGTCAATATCTACAGGACCTTGGTCAAGGCACTTCACTAACTTGGATCTCTGTGTCCTCATAGGCCAAATGATGGATTTAGGCTACAAGGTTTCCAAGTTCTCTTCAACCTCTAATAACTTTAAGAACTAAAAAAAAAAAAATCCATTCCTTATATTAGTCCAATTAAAAAAAAAAAAACCTCTTATCTTCTATCTTAGAATTGATACTAAGAATCAGTTCCAAGACAGAAAAACAATAAGGGCTAGGCAAATGGGGTTAAGTGCCAGGAAGTGCCTGAGGCCAGATTTGAACTCTTGTCCTTCTGTCTCCAGGCCTGGATTTCTATCCACTGAGCCACCTCACTGCTCCTACAGCTCCTGTTTTCATTTCCCCTTATGAAATTCAAATGAAGTCCATCTTGTTTGGTTCTTTCCATTTTAGGATTGTTTTCCATGTTGTCTAGGCCTTGCCTTGGGATGATGGGGAAAGAACTAGGATGTTGAGACAGCTTTGAGAAACCAGGGTAAGGCAGGGCTGACCACAAACTGTTCCATATCTCTTATAGAGAGTTTTTATAATAACCACAAAATGTTCCAAATTTTCTGAAATAACCACAAAATCTGTAAAACATTAGCCAATCAGAAAAGAGAATGTTCACGTTACTCAAGACTGTGTAAATGGATTGGTTCCCCATCACTGACTATAAGAAAGGTCTGTTAGGCCTTGGATGGTATCTTTGTACCTTCTGGGGCTATTACACTTAAAATAACTCAGCTAGGGGAGATAATGCAATTTTTATATTTTTTATTATTTGTTTTTATTTGTCTTTTTTTATTTATATTTATATATATATTTAAATATTTGTTATTTGTCTTTTATATTATTGACTTCATTTTACTGATAAGGAAACTGAGATTCAGTGAACTTGCATAGGATCACACAGCTGGTTAAATATCGGACTTGGGCCTTGAATGTAGGTCTTTTTTCTCCAGGATGAGCACTCTTTCTCTTGCACCCTGATAAAATGACCTTGCAAATAGGCTTGTTCGGGGCACAGAGTAGGCATTTGATTAGCACTGGCTGGTTTGAGTTTCGGGATGAAGATGAATCTTGATGGAGTCTTGTCCAACCCATCTGAACATAAAGGAGATGAGCTTGCCAAGCAGCCTGTTACAACAGAGGCTTTTCTGGATTTTGGACTTTTCCATTTGGCAAAAGCAAACGTTCCCCCTTCTCCATCTTGAGGAGAGCACTGAGCCTACAGGGCCAAGTTACAAGATGTCCTCGATTCCACAAGTGGTAATGATTAAAAAAGCCAACATGGACGTGTTCTGCCAAAGCTCCTCTAGAGCTCCCCAGCCACCAGCCAACACAAAGGCCCAGAGATGGCTGGACAGTCAACCCCGAGGCCTGTGAACTTGTCTGGTCTTCATGACCTCGTTCCGAATGCGGTCAATCACCCCCTTCCCACTCCTCCCCACCACCAGACCTAGGGAATTCCCCAAGCTAAGTCTGAAGCTGACCCGAGCACCTCCGGGCCACATGGCACAAAAGTGCCTATTTCCATCTTTCTCATTAGCAGCTTCCAGATGTTCAGCTCGCCTGCTAACATCCAGGCTTCGTCACAACATCTTCTGGAGCTAATACTTTCCCGTATCCGATGTCTCTTCAAAACAAGCAGAGTTCTGTGAACAGGAAGGCTTCCTGCCATGCTTAAGCTGATTCCTGACAGGAAATGGGCGCCTCTGAAAATGTTACAAGTTGGCCAAGAGGGACACAGAGGCATAAAGATAGAGAGAAGGAGAGAGACAGAGACAGAGATAGAGAGATGCAGAGACAGAGAAAAGGGGAGACAGAGATAGAGAAGGACAGAGACAGAGACAGAGACAAAGAAAGAAAGAGACAAAGCAAAAAGAAACAGAGACAGAGAGGGACAGAGACACAGAGATAGACAAATGTTGAGAAAATGACACAGAGACAGGAGAAGCAGAAGGAGACACATAGAGAAAAACCTATAGAGATAGAGAGGGGAGAGAGTGGAAGGGAGAAAGGAAGAGGCACAAGGATAGAGAGAAACAGTGATCCACAGAGAGAGAAAGAAACAGAAAAGACAACCCAGGGAGAGACAGACAGACAGACAGACAGACAGAGAGGAGGGAGAGACAGAGACAGAGAGAGACAGAGACAGAGACAGAGACAGAGAGAGAGCAAGAGAGAGAGAAAGGGAGAGAGAGAGGGGGGAGAGAGGAGAGAGAGAAAGAAAGAAAGAAAGAAAGAAAGAAAGAAAGAAAGAAAGAAAGAAAGAAAGAAAGAAAGAAAGAAAGAAAGAAAGAAAGAAAGAAAGAAAGAAAGAAAGAAAGAAAGAAAGAAAGAAAGAAAGAAAGAAAGAAAGGGAAGGAAGGAAGGAAGGAAGGAAGGAAGGAAAGGAAGGAAGGAAGGAAGAAGAAAGAAAGAAAGAAAGAAAGAAAGAAAGAAAGAAAGAAAGAAAGAAAGAAAGAAAGAAAGAAAGAGAAAGAAAGAAAGAAAGAAAGAAAGAAAGAAAGAAAGAAAGAAAGAAAGAAAGAAAGAAAGAAAGAAAGAAAGAAAGAAAGAAAGAAAGAAAGGAAGGAAGGAAGGAAGGAAGGAAGGAAGGAAGGAAGGAAGGAAGGAAGGAAGGAAGGAAGAAAGAAAGAAAGAAAGAAAGAAAGAAAGAAAGAAAGAAAGAAAGAAAGAAAGAAAGAAAGAAAGAAAGAAAGAAAGAAAGAAAGAAAGAAAGAAAGAAAGAAAGAAAGAAAGAAAGAAAGAAAGAAAGAAAGAAAGAAAGAAGAAGAGAAAAAAAGGAGAGATGGAACCAGGGACAGAAAAGAGAGCTAGGAAGAGACAAAAGTCATGGAAATAAAGGAAGACAAAAAAAACAGAAAGAACAAGAGATACAGACAGAGAGAGAATAAGGGAGAGAGACCTGCAGAAAAAGGGAAAGCTGAGCACTTGTGAACAGTCAGGGATATGTGATGAATCTTAAATATTCCCAGAGATTCCCAGCAGCCACCAGCTCACCAACCACATTCCTCATGGCTACCAGAAATGGCACTATTCAGTGTGAGCTCCTTCTCTACCCACAATATTGATCTTCCAAACCTTCTGGGCCTCAGTAATAACAATAGTATCAAAACAAGAATGAAGAGCCCCTCAAAGACAAGTCCAAAGCGCCAGTACTCTGCCAGCTGTAGATGCCTGAGGGCAGATGATGCTGATGATTAAAGTGAGAAAATCCCAAGTGAGCCTTAAATGGACCAGTAACAGGAATACTTGTGTATGTGCTAACTCATAGCAAAACTGGACTGAGATCTCATCCATGGTAAGCAAGGGCCCTCCCAGAAGTCTTCACTATCATCCTTAAATACATTCCTTGTCAAGTCAATTAACAAGCAGTGACTAATGATTGCTTCTACTTCCATAATTTCTTTTCCATCCATCCCCATTCTTTCCACACATGCACCTACCACCCTGGTTCAACCCCTCTCCCCTGGACCATTGCAATGGACTCCTGATAGATCTTCACAACCCCCTGCCTCATGTCTCCCCTCTCCCATCAATCCTCTATCTCCAGAGCTGCCAATGTTATTGTCCTAAAGCACAGGCTTTAGGATATCCTCAATCATGGGAGGAGACCTGGAGAAAGGTTTGCTGCCCCTCAAGAAGGATCTGGAGATCTTGCTCTAAAGTCCTCTCCCAGCAGTCCCTCTTCCTGCCAAGGAGATGAGCCTGGGCTCATAAAAGATGGACCAGCAAAGGACCATGCCCTAAGTGATCCCAGTGCACCAGAAAGAATTCTCTGTCCACGGGTCCAGTGACACACTCTCTTGAGGGCTGGGATAGCTAAGTTCCTCACCAGAGTATGGTGGTCTCCAAGGAATGGCTTGTTCTGACTCCAGCAACTCATGATGACCATTGACTGAGGCCTGAGGAAGGCTCCAATATAGGCCAGTGAAGGAAGCACCAGCATGTGTCAAATCACAGATCCAATGAAGTGTTGGTCTGTGAAGGAGATGAGGCAGTGGTGGGAGAAGGTATTGGTAGTTTTTTGGCTCCTGGAGGCCGTGGCTGAAGGCTCCTTATGCTGAGGCTTCCTCTTATCAAAATCCTTCTCTTTCTTTTCTTTTCTTTTTCTTTTCCTCTTTCTTTCTTTCTTTCTTTCTCTCTTTCTTTCTTTCTTTCTCTCTTTCTTTCTCTCTTTCTTTCTTTCTTTCTTTCTCTCTTTCTTTCTCTCTTTCTCTTTCTTTCTTTCTTTCTTTCTTTCTTTCTTTCTTTCTTTCTTTCTTTCTTTCTTTCTTTCTTTCTTTCTTTCTTTCTTTCTTTCTTTCTTTCTTTCTTTCTTTCTTTCTCCCTTACTTAAGTATTGGTTCCAAGGCAGAATAGCAGTACCGGCTAGGCAATTGGGCTTAAGTGACTTGCCCAGGGTCACATAAATAGGAAGTATTTGAGCCAGATTTGAACCCAGGAGCTCCTGTCTCTAGACCTGACTGCCCCCAACCTCCTTCACTTTCACTTCCCACTGGTGCTACCACCAGTAGGCACAGTGAGTCAGGAAGATGTAAATTCAAATAATCCCTCAGATACTTACTAGATAGGTGATCTTGGGCAAGTCACTTAACCTCTGTTTCCTCATCAATAAATTGAGGATAATAGCAGCACCTCTCAGAGTTGTTGTGAGGATCAAATGGGATAACTGTAAACCACTCAGCATGGTGCCTGCCACAAAATCAGTACTATATAAATGTTAATTATTATTGTTCTTATTTATGCTCAGTGTTTTGCACAGAGTAGGCACTTTATAAATACTTACTGAAGAGAATTAAATTGTATGGTTTTCCTATCTTCCCAGTTGCCTGGATTTTTACAATTTGTTTTATAGCTGCCTGCTAATTACAGACTCATTTCTAGCAAACTACCTCATTTAGAATCCAAAAAACCTCTGGGAGCATTAAGGGGCTATCAGTTACCCACACATTAGTGTGAATTCATTCCATCAGATTGTCTTGGCTGCACAGAGGAATGGGAGGTTTCAGCTGGAGGAGATGATGGTAAATAGGGTGTCTGGGAGCATGGAGCACTTTGGGGAGCAGAATAGGCCAGGTCACACAAGTAGGAAATGATAGCAGTGGCCCCTGAACCCAGGTCCTCCGACACCGGAGCTCCATGCTCTTTCCATTGCTGGATTCTATTTGGGGCTTTTTAGGTGGGTATGGGGGGAGTTATGTCATGGTCATACGAAGACCCTGGGAACTTGGGTCTCTAGAACATAGGAGAGGGCCTGGAGGGCTGAAGAAGGTCAAAGCAAGCGTTTGTTTCACAGTTTCGTCTTCGGTCAGTCCTTCACCCAAAAAGAGGAAGAAGGAACCCATTTTTCTCTCTCTTCTACTATTCTCACTTCCTCTTTCTCTTCCCATTTTTCCTCCTCTCCTCTGCAGCACTTGACCTCTTCTGAGTCCCAGGTGGCAGAATTTAAGCTAATGCTATTGGGACTTTCCATTGAGTCCACCCATGGACTAATTATCTTCTGGGCTGGCCTGGTAGGAGTCTCGCCATTCTTTCTAAGATTCGTTCCATGGGAAAACACATCCTGAGTCTTAAACACCTGCCTCATGGAGGCATTTCTGTTACAAACTTGGGAACTTTGGGGTCTGTGCTTTTCATGCCCATCCTTTTCACACCCTCTCCATTCTGGTCCAACTGCACTGCAAGGTATTCCCTGTATATCTCCCACCTTTGTACCTTTGCCCAAGGAATCCTCCAGTTCTTACCGCACACTCCCTTCTCACCTCCAACTCAAATCTAATGCCTTTCCAAGCCCAACTCAGGATTATCTCTTGTATCAAGCCTTTCCTGATGCCCCAGCTATTAGCACAGATGACCTCCATCAGCATGTCCTTGAAGAATCCAGGAGCACTTCCATACCACAAAGGCAATAACTAACATCAGAGGAGAACTATAACGGGCAGTTAGGACAACCCAAGTTGGACCCGAGAGTCACTGTCCCAGGGAGGCAAAGATACTGCTCCCCAAGAATAAACTTCTAAAAGGAAAGATCAGGCTCAGTAAGATGATGTGGGTTCAAGTCCCACCTCTGATATCCATTACTTGGGTGACTGAGCAAATACTATAATTCTCTAAGCCTCAGTTTCTCCATTTGTACAATGATTCGATTGCCTCCGTAGTTCCTTCTGGTTCCAATCTATGATTTCATAAACTGAACAAAATGGTCGAAAACCAAGCTATAATCGCATGCACTTCTGGTCAAGGATATCTGGGAAGGTCCTAAAGGAAACCTGGTCTTTTCCATAGTGAGGAGAAAATGCAGATGCCAGGAAGTTTGCTCTAAACAATTCAGGAACTCCCTTCACTTAGTTGCTCCCTCTTGGAATGATAATGAGCTGGCCATTCTTTTTATGACAATGAGTCATTTCATTTTCCATTCCAGGAGAGCAATCTGATCATCTTAAACCAATTCTCCAAATTAAGCGAGGACCCCCTGACTTCCCTTTGGCTGTTACAAATGTTATCAGAGAGCTGCTAATGAAAAATACAATTTTGTAAATGGAAAGGCTCGTTGACTCTAAATGGTTCAGGCAACCCAAAGTGCCCGAGTTCTCAAAGCCTACAATAGGATTTGCTCTAACTACCCGGCGGAGCCCTCCAGTAGAAGTTGGCCTGGGTCCCCATCCATAACAATGAATGGGCTCTGCCAGTCCTTCGGCAAAGCCCAGAGTAGCCTTTCACCACAATTCATTTGGCTCTGCTTTAGCAATGGCCGCAGAGCTGGCCGTTGCACAGCCCAAGGAACGAAGAAGCAGTCATTGGAACATGTGTTTGACAGACAAGTGCCTAATGGGCCTCCATCAATGTCTTCCATCAAAGAGAGGCCAAGGACCCAAGGAAAAGGCCAAGGGAAATAGAACTGAGTGGTGAGAGCAAATTGGGCTTGGAGCTTCCTTTGGGAATTCCATGATCGGAATCCCTACATAGACTTGTACAATAGAGATCATCGTGATCTTTTAAGAAGTTGTGAGTTCCTCCCTCTGAGTAGTCTCATCCTGAGAGGTTCACAACCCTTCAATGGCATGGCATTTAATCGTGGAAATGTAGACCTGAAGTAGGAAAGGATCTCAGAGACCACCCAATCCTCTTATTTTATGGAGGAGGAAACTGAGGCCTGGGGTACATAACTGATTTGAACCCAGATCCTCGGATTCCAGTACTAATACTCTTTTCACCATATCTCCATGTTCCTCCAAGTGAATCGAATCTAATCCAATCCTCCTAGCATATATTACAAAAGACCTGGGTTCAAATCCCAGCTCTGATATTATGTGTAAAGTCCATTTTTAGGCTCTGAGAACACAGAGGCAAAAATGAAAGCAGTCCCTGACCTCAAAGAGTTTCTATTCTACAAAGTGGGTGAGGATTCAAATAAACATTGTGATCAAATAGGAATATATCAGATAATATGAGGAAAGAGAGCACTGATGATGGAGGAGGCAGAGAAGGCTTCCCATAGGAGGCAGTACGTGAGCTGAGCCTCTTCTGGGCCGTGTATTTGAAGAGGGGATCCTAAGGTATGAGGTGAGAAGGAGCATGTTCTAGGGACGGGAGTCCAGACTTTCAAAGTCACAGAAAAAGGAACAAGACGGAATGTTCAGTGAGTTCCGAGACCAACAAACAAGTCAATGGATTCTAATATTGTTTGAAGAATGACTTGTTTGTCCACGTCCAGAGAAAGAACCAATCAATAGAAGTAACAAAGCCATGGTTTTTATCTCTTCCTAAGTCTTTTTGTCAAACGATGCCTTCTCTAATGGAAGGAGGGCATGGAAGGAGGGAGTTAATTGGGTATTTCAATACAACAATGTCACAATTTTAATGTAAAAATTAATTAAAATTTTTTAAAAGAATGGAGAATATCTGAAGGGGAGTAGCAGTGAAATAGGCCTTCGAAGGACGCCCTGAGTCAGACTGTACAGAGCTGTCGATACCAAGAAGAAAAGTTAAAATGATATCTGAGAGTCAGTCTGGTCATCGGTTGTGTGAGGCTGATTCTCAAAGGAGAGGCAGTCTGTCCTGAGGCAAAATGGCAGACAGCTAGAGTTTGGGCTTTTTTTTTTTTGGGGGGGGGGGCATTCCCTTGAGTTAGAACCCTGGATCTTATATCCAGGGGGATGGAAGGGATCTCAGAGGCTGTCTAGCTCAACTCCCTCATTTTACTGATGAAGAAACAAAGGCCTAGAGACATTTCTTGACCATACAGGTAAGAAGGATCAGAGATCAGAGGTGACATGGGAGCCCAGGTCTTCTGACTACAAAGCCCCTGTTCTACCATGTTGCCTTCCCTTCCTCTTCCCCAGGGTCATCTCCTTTCCATGAAGAAGAATCAGAAGAGAACTTAACTAGGGCCTCCAACCTATAGAAATAGCATCTTTCATCCAAATTGGCCGATGAGTTGTGAATCCTTGTATCTCTACCCACTCAGCTATGACCACGAGGAAGCAATGGCCATACTGGCCTTGATAGTGATCTTGACTCAGCTGGCCCTTCAAACATCTTAGACACTGGAAGAAAGAGTCGAATGACTGAACTCAGAGTCTTCATGAATGGTTCAAATTAACCGGAGTGGACGTGTCCTTTGGAATGTTCCAGGCCTCTTTCTAGCCAGCATTCCCATAATGACTTAGACAAGGGGGTATGGGACGTCCATTTCCGATGCATGAATGACACAAACAGGCAGGATAGCCAACACGCTGTAAGTCAACCCTCAAAAGGGTCTCAACAGGATCCTAGAATATTGGGCTGAACCTAAGATGAAATCCAATGGAGATTAAAGCCTGGCACTTGGGTTCAAGAATTCTGCTTCACCTGGAGAGGAGGCATGGTGTTACAGGTCTGGAAAAACACACGCGTGTGTGTGTGTGTGTGTGTGTGTGTGTGTGTGTGTGTGTGTGTAAAAGGGACTAGAGAGAGTCTTCTTTGAGTTGGCGCTCAGTGGCTCCTCTGTGCCCTCAGGTGCTCTCCCCTCTCATTAAAGACTGGAGGGGGGACCACAAATTCATCGCTAAACCTCCCTTTATGGAGGGCTCAGGATTCCCAACTCTTCATTCCCCACTGGTTGCTTTATTCTGCTTTATTTATTCTTCTGTCTTAGAATCAGTTCCAAGGCAAAAAAGTGGGAAGGGCCAGGCAATGGCGGTTAAGTGACTTGTCCAGGGTGCCAAAGCAAGGAAGTAGCTGGGGTCAAATTTGAGAGAGTATTTGACTGAGTATTTGAACTCCTCTCCCTTGACTCCAGGCCCAGCACTTTATCCACTGTAACACTTGGCTACTTTATAAGCATCCACTGAGCCTCCTAGTTTATTCTGTTTGATTCCAGGAACATCATGCCCTGCCTTCCTTATAGATAAAGACTGTCTTTCTTTTTCATATTTGTATTCCCCGGCACCCAACGCAGTGCAATTTAATCATTGATGAATTGATTGAATGATTAAATTCATCCCTTTATTCCTTCTACCCATTGCTCCTAGTCTGGTCCTCTAGGGGAAAGTCAATGGTCAAGAAACATTTATTAAGTGCCCCCAATACACTGTTAAGCACCGGACTTTATTTACCAGATTTTAGTTAAATGGCAGTGAGGACTTCCTAAGCAGGAGAGCTGTCCAGCAATGGGATGGGATGGGCGGCCCCAGGAGGTGGACATCTTCCAGGAAGGACTGAAGGGCTGGGCCTGGAGTCAAGGGAGGTGAGTTCAAATACTCAGTTTGTTACTTGTACATTTAAGGTGCTCAGTGGTAATAATAAGAATAATAATATTGACCAAACTTACAGAGTCTTAATAGGTGCGTGAATCTGGACACGTTGCTTTATACTGTTTGCCTCAGTTTCCTCACCAATAAGATGGGGATAACGATAGCGTCTACCTAGCAGGATTATTGTAAGTATTAAATGAGGAAATAATTGTAGAGCACTTGGCAAGGTCTCTGTAGGTTTGGTCAATATTATTTTTCTTATTATTACCAATGAGCACCTTAAATGGACAAGTCACCAACTGAGTCATGGAATGTCCAGATGACAAATGGTGTAGTTCGTCCCCTCAAGGAATTTCCAGTCTACTAGAGAGAACGTGTCAGGTACAGGAAGACTGGGCTTGCATGCCAATTCCAACACTTCCTCATTGTGTGGCCAAGGAGAGTTATTTCTCACCTCTGTCGACCTCAGTTTCCCCATCTGTAAAATGGCTTCATACCTTTAGGATGTCAGAACTGAATGAGATCATTGACCTTAAATTCCTTTCAAAACTCAGAAAGCTGTATGAATATCAGTTTATTATCATTGTCATTATACAAAGTACAGTGGGATGGGGTCAGAAAGTGATCTAGGAAAAATGGAAACATCACTAAAAGAGAAAGCAACTCCAATATCTTGACTAACCCCCATCTCTGCCTTGTACTCCATTCAGCTGCCAAAGGGACCTTCCTAAAGTCCAGATCTGACCACATCACCCATATCCCCACTCTATAACCTCCAGTGGCTCCCTATAGCCTCCAGGATCAAATATAAAATCCTCAATTTGACATTCTGAGCATCCTTCATTACCTGCTCCTTCCCCCGCCATTTCAATGATCTTAGATCTTATTCCCCACCATGTATCCTGCAAACCAGGGGCATTGACCCACTTGTGACTCCCACAAGACTCCTTGGCCCAACCCTGGGCATCTTCACTGCCTGGGTCCCCCATGTGGGAAGCCCTCCCTTCTCATCTCTGCCCCCTGATTTCTCTGACTTCTTTCCCATTCCATCTAAAATCCCATTTTCTACAAAAAGTCTTTCCCAGTCTCCCTCCATTCTAGCACCTTCCTTCTGTGTAACAATCCTTGTCTCCCCCATTGCATTGTGAGTTTCTCAGGAGCAGGGACTGTCTTTTGACTTTCTCTGTGTCCCCAGGGCTTAGCAGAGGGTCTGGCACATAGTAGGTGTTTAATAAATATTTATTGACTCTTTGGATCCAGTAACAACAGCAGCCACAGAGCAAAGCGGTGGGAGGTGGATAGTGGGGTACTGCTGAAAATTGGAAGGAATCAACCTAACAGTCATCCACAGAGTGGTAGCCACTCACACTTCCCACCAGGAATTCTATGTACCAGGAAAGACATGTTGGAAATCTCTTCACCTCTCCCAATTGATGACTTTATGATGGCTCTAGGTTCTGAGTTCTGATTTCCCCACAGACTTTGATGGATTAGTGCTTTGGTTTGGCTTCCTTTTGGCCTCGTCTGATCAGGAATCATAGATTCCTAGACTTCAAGCTAGATGGGACCTCAGCAATGACTTGTTCCTTTGCCTTCATTGTAAAGATGAGGAAACTGGATCCCAGAGCAAAGTGACTCACTAAATGTCCCACAGATCCAGAAGTGGATGCCTTTACAGATGAGGAAACTGAGGCCCCAGATCACACAAACGAGTAGATGAAATGGCTAAGATTCAAACACAGATCTTCCCACTCCAAACCTTTCCATTCACCCTGACAGTGTTTGAACACAAGTCCCCTGACTCTAGATCCAACCTTCTGTCTATTCTTAGCTCATCCATAGATTCTTGACCTTTATCATGAGGGGTTCTAGGCAAAGCAATAATTGGAAATATAGATGCCCTTCAGGACAAGCACCACAAAACATGCTTGGGGCAAGCAACATGAAAGACATCCTTGCTTTTTAGGGGGAAGAGAAGAAGGAGGATGGAATATATCATCCTATGGGTAGGAGAAGAATAGGAACAGATTTCCTGGTACCCCATGGTGATGCCATCTTATGGAGAAGTCACTGAGTGGAATCAGGAATCAAGAAAAGGAAGGCGTTCACTCAGCTTTTCTGGTAACTTCTTTTTTCAACAAAACCGTAAAAGTTTTTAGAACCCTCTAGAAGATAGGGTCCTCTAAAATCAACACCCTCAGGAAAAGTCCCTGTTGCCCAATCCTAGTTACTTTTCTGGGGTCCAGCAAGAAATAATAGACCACTGAGATAAATCTATCAACACAATGGCCATCCACAACTCCAAAGGATGATAATGAGGAAAGATACCCATCACCTGACAAAGAAATGGTGAACTGAAGATGCAGAATGGGATTCTTTTCTTTTTGGAACAAAGGTTTCATTTTTCTTTTTCTTAACTAATAGAGGATGTAGAGAAAGAAAAGGTAGGGGGGAAAGAGAATAAATCCTTGTTATTTTTCAAATTGAATTTAAAACAAACTCAAAATCAGTCCCAAAATACATGTCTTACTGATATTAGGGTAGCTGTAATATCTTTGTATGTTGTGGAAAGAATTTCATAATGGTAAGAATCAAAGAGACTACCTGGAGACAGGAGGTCCTGGGTTCCAATCTGGCCTCAGACACTTCCTAGCTATGTGACCATGGGCAAGTAATCTAACCCCAATTGCTTAACTTTTACCACTCTTCTCCCTTGGAACCAATATACAGTACTGATTCTAAGATGAAAAGAAAGGGTTTTAATAAATAAACAAGAAAATTCAAAGAAATCACATAGTGCAATCATTGCCTCTTACAGATAAGGAAACTGAGGTCTAAAACATTTAAATGACCAGCTCTCCAGGTCACAGAATTAATAATTGGCTGAGACAGAACCCAAACCATGTCTTCTGCCTCCAAGGCCAGCATTTGGGCCATTATTCCATGTTTCCTTCTCCAGCATGAGCAAGCAATAACCTCGCCTCCTAGATCAGTTATGATTTTGTTGTGTAGTGAATACAATTCACATTCCTCCATCATTTAGCACAGTGTCTGGCATGTAGTAGGAACTTAATAAATGTTTATTGATTGCTTATGGGTGGTTCTTTGTTATTCTGTTATTTGCAGTTCCTTGATCCCCAATTTTAATCCAATGGATGTATTTACTAATCTCTTCTAGTGACCAAGATCTCCCACCATTCCTGTCAAAATAGTTCCCAGAATCCTTGAGGGTTCCTATCAGCTAAGAGATATCCCTTCCTGTTTGACTAAAAGAAGTTACCAGAATGGCAAAGCCCCCTCCCAAGAGAATGGTGAAGATGATTTGTGGATGGTGGCCTGCTGACAAGGGGTTCAACTTTGATTTCCTTTTTTCACAACATACAGGGAAAGTTTGGGTCATTTACTCCTTCATAAGCCATGGACACTATAGTGTATCTGATTAACTTCCCTAGAGCCCTGCCTAATGTATGACACACAACGGTACATAATGTTTGGTCACTGAAAGGATAATTCATTGTGTTTTACAAACACAAATCATTAGTCAATTATACCCAGAACTCCATGTAATGACGCAGAACCCCCACTGTCATATTATATGACTGACCTTTAAGCCATTTATGACTTTGATAATGGCATTATTCAAATGGTATTCTACAGGACCCAGATAGGATTTTGAACTAGAAGGGTAGCGTATATATCGTCTGATCCAATCTCCTTTTCTTTTTTTTTTTTTAAACCCTTACCTTCAGTCTTGGAGTCAATATTGTGTATTGGCTCCAAGGCAGAAGAGAGGTAAGGGCTAGGCAACGGGTGGTCAAGTGACTTTCCCAGGGTCACACAGCTGGGAAGTATCTGAGGCCAGATTTGAACCTAGGACCTCCCATCTCTAGGCATGGCTCTCAATCTACTGAGCTACCCAGCTGCCTCCCAATCTCCCTTTCACAGAAAGGAAAATTGAGGCCCTGGGAAACTAAGTGAAAGTTACAAAATGGCAGCATCAAGATTCTAGCCAGTCTTCTGATTCCCATGCCAGGGTCCTTTCCATCTATGCCATGCTGTCTATTTTATATCATGTGAACAGTGGTGATTGCCAAAAGATGTCTATGCTCATGATGGCTTCCCTGCAAAAATACTCAATGTGAAATTATGTGTGCTTCAAAATACTGACTACTTATAGCAGCTGGGGGTGATGGGGAATATCAAAATAGATTGAGAAGAAAAAAGAAATGAATCAACTAATTTAATTTAATAAATAAAAACTTCTAAATAAAAAACAAAGACAAAATAGATTGTAGCTTCTCCTTCCCCCCCCCCCTCTAAATTGAACTAGAATTCCCCCAGATTCACCTTATCCTTGTGGGGGGGGGGCTACTCTCCCATCCCTAGGCCACAAGATCAGCATTTTTATGTTTTGGAGGTATATTCCAAGTCATAAATGGTTCTCCAGCCAAATGAGTTTGGGTAATGCTGATTCATGACTCTTTCCCCATGGAGATAACTGCCCCCTGGAACATCATTTCACCTACAATGGTGCTTTTTTGGAACTATTTAGGTGGGTAGGACAATAAAACGTTCAAGACAGACCAATGTGAATTTCAAAACTACTCCACCCTAATCAGACCATTGTTTAGAAGATTTGATTTAGCTATTTCCTGATCAATAACAATAGAGATACTTGGAATAACAGAATCAGGTCTTGGAAACTACATTCTCCACCCTACTCAGTGTAACAAGATTAGGAAGGGCTGCAGCAAACTCAAGATTTAATTATTTGAGAAAATGGCCTTCAACAGACATGTGCAAAAAAAGGATAGACCTCTGGGTGGTCCTAAGTCAAGCTTGAGCCTCCATTGGCACATGTGAGATGCAGGAAGTGAGATAGAGAATAGCCTCTGGAATTCTTGTGACTTCCTGTGGAGAGGGATAGAGTTCAGTTCGATCCTAGAGCTCGAGCTTGGAGGAGCTCCCGCAGACAGCTTTCCTTCAGACCAGTCATGTGAATGAGAAGGACTGACCCTTTTCTCTGCCTTGGCTCTCCAGGGCCTTAAACTCCCACTTTGGCTCACCCTGAGCCAGAGCGGTTTTTGAGTTAAACTTCTTTCCTTCTCTCCCTCTAATATTTTCTTCCTCCTGTTGTAATTAAATCACCATAAAATTTGGCAGCTGACTTGGGCATTTTATTATTTGGGATTTCCCTTGGCAACCACTTAAACTTAGATTTTTTCAGTCTCAACCATAATTTCACCCTTTACACCAACAGACTTATTGCTATGATGAAAAAGAGAGCAGGTGACTTTGGCAAGGTAAATGCTGTTTTCCTGCCCCTTTACCCCACCAAATCCACCTGTCTACTGGGGGACTATTCCATAGGGAGTTACCAACTTTGTTTCTCCCCAGAGGACGATTCAGAAGTAGAATTAAAGTTATAGAGGGGGAAATTTAGGATTAATGGAAGGGGAAAGTTCCCTACAATTAGATCTTCCCCAAAGTGTAGAGGGCTGCCCTTAGAATACATACAGTTTCCCTTCCTGAAGGTCTGCAGGTAAAGGTCAGATATTGGGAATGGCATAGAACTGGTTCTTGTTCAGGTATGCAGTGGACAATTGGATCAAAGTTGAAACTAGGGTAGAACAATCAGAGCTCTGCCCTGAGTGCCAAGGAGAGGAGGCTAACAACACTTGTATCCTTCCACAACACAGAAATAACTGAGCTTAAGGCAAGTCCAACCTCTGTCAGCTTATTTCCTCATATATAAAATGGACATAATCAGACCATCGACTTCACAAGGTCATTGTGAGAATCAAATGAGAGAACATGTAAAGCACGTTCCATTAAAATCGTTGTTGTTGTTACCATTCCCTAGTTCCCAAGGATAATTAGTTCAATTAGGAAGCTCCTCTGACTGTCAGGGCTCTGGAGGTCTCCCCTCTCCGATCCCTCATTCCCCCAGCTGACATGGTTCAGGCGACACAGTGGTTCTGGCTAGGAACTCATCAGTCTCAGAGGTCTCTTGCCTCTCAGAGATTGTGTGATTCCGTAAATGTGCCCAGTGTGAAGAGAATTGCCTCTTCACTGCAAAATTCGCCAGCAATAACCCATCATGGCGGCCAGTGATTTGGAGGGAGCATCTTTGTGAGATTAAAGTGTCATCAGGAGACAGGCACCTCCAAATGTAATCAGTAAAAGGTGTCTCTGGCCTGGGGGGCTGGTGTGGGTGTGAAAGGGGAGCAATGACGAGAGCTGACATGAGGATGATGAGGAGCAATGACAAGAGCTGACATGAGGACGAGACCAGACAAAGAAGACATAATGAGGCGTGGCAGGATCTCTACGTGGAAATACATGTGATCGTTTTCATCAGAGGTGACATCTCCTGGGAGTGGTGGGCACAGTTTTTCTAGTCATTAGAAGGGGCCACAGCTAAACAGAAGGATCCCCCAAGATTATGCCATTCCCTTGCCTAGATTCCATATCTACAGAGCATCCTTATTCCTTCATTCTCCTGGGTTCTCAGGAAGTGGGTGGCCTGAAAGAGAGGCACAAAGGATTCTAGCATCCTCAAGCTAGACAGAGAAGGGACCTAGAAAGCCACTGATTCCAGTTCTCTCATTTTACAAATGAGGAAACTGAAGAAGCCATGAGTCTTCTTGGCCGGGTCAATGTCCAGCTCTGAGTCACCAGTGTTGTTCATCCAAATTGAGGGAGGGGTGTGCTTCATTCTTCAAGTTTGACCAAAAGGGGGGGATTCTCTTTGGAAGTTCCCACCCCCAAGGTAATGACAAATCAGAAACTAGATTCCATGGATGATTTGAGAGTGAGAAAGATAAGGGCAAAAGATGAGAGAGGGAGCCCCTGCAGACGTGTAAAACTTGAAGCCCTAACTCTTCATCTGAGGGACTTGACCCTGAATATGAATTGTTTATGATAGAGTTTATGAATTCTATTTCCATGTTTCTATCTGCCTGCCTGAGATCACTAAGACCTCAGAGTCCTCCTCTCTTCCTATATCTTTTTTTAAGCCCTTAACCTTGTATGTTAAAATCAATTCTGTGTTGGTTCCAAGGCAGGAGAGTGGTAAGAGCTAGGCAGTGGGGGTGCAGTGACTTGTCCAGGGTATCGGAGACCAGATTTGAACTCTGGACCTTCCCTCTCTAGGTCTGGATCTCAATGCACTGAGCCACCTCACTTCTCTCCTTTCTTTCTTTTTTTTTTAAAAACCCTTACCTTCCATCTTGGAGTCAATACTGTGTATTGGCTCCAAGGCAGAAGAATGGTAAGGGCTAGGCAATGGGGGTCAAGTGACTTGCCCAGGGTCACACAGCTGGAAAGTGGCTGAAGCCAGATTTGAACCTAGGACCTCCTGTCTCTAGGACTGGTTCTCAATTCACTGTGCTACTCAGCTGCCCCCACTTCTCTCCTTTCTATTGATCTCTGCAGAATTTTATTTATTGGAGGGGCTGGTTTGTCTCTCACAAGGGGAACCTTTCAAATCTCCCAGGTCAAAAATGAATCTTCAGAAAAATTGTTTTTTTTTCATCTTTAGAAAGCACAAAGAAAGAAAATACCAGAGAATAAGAGACAGGAAAGGGCATTTCATTGCTAGTTTTCCTGGGCTGAAAGGAAGCAAAGCCTCCTGGGGCTGACAGAATCGACCTAGACCAGCAATAATGCCCTCTTGGCACTCCTGCGCCTGGCAGCTACCTTGGTGGGACTTGTGGCAGAAACACGAGTCTCCTCAGGCTATAGAATGCTCTTTAAAGTTCCCTTAATCATGCCTCACAGGGGCCAATCTTGTTGAAGCTTCACTCCAGAGTTCTCATTAAGGAAATGGACCATTTCTCCCAAAATCTGTCCTCATTTGCAGAGCTGATTCAATTCAGCAGCACAATGGAGAAAGGTTTAGGGAGGCAGACAGAGGTCCAGGCTTCATATCCCATACCGGTGTGAACCTGGGCAAATCACTGAAACTCTCTGAGCCTCAGTTTCCCCATGTGTAAAATGAGAGGCTTGGATCTGTTGGTCTTGGAGCCAATTCCTTCCTACAAATAAGCATAGATTAAGCACCTTCCTGGGCAAGGCTTTGTCCTAGGTTGGGAGGAAAGGACCACAACTCCTGACCACAAGGAGCTTTTATCTCCTTGGATGAATGCCTTCCTTTCCTGCAGCTGTCATCAATCCCTTCCCATCCTGTTAATGCAGAGAGTGCTACACGTCCAAAAGGGAATGAGAAGAAAAGAGCCTCTGGTCAGGTTAACCAGTGAATTTCTCTGCAGGGACTAGCAAAGGAAAGAATGTTCTAGAGAGTTCCATCCCCTAGTATGAGGCTTTGTGAAAGGCGACTCTGGCCCTGGAGCTTAAATCCCTGCTCTTTTGCCTTTTGCCTGTGGGACCAGGACAGAGCCTCGGTTTCCCTAACTATAAAATGACAATCAATCAACAAAAAGGAATGAAACACCTACTGTGTGGTAAGGAGGTGGAGATACATCGTCCCAAGTGAAGCAGTCCTTGTCCTCAAGAAGATATCTTCTCATTGGGAGAGAGAACGTGCACGCAAATAGGTAGAGACAAGATGTCCCATAAGTCTTGGGGCCATTAAAATGTAAGACTACACTAAGATTTTTTGGAATGTCCAGCATAAGACAGATAGAAAATTGGTGCCAGGAAAGTGTTCTCCTCTGGGGAGACCAGGAAAGGCTTCCTACGGAAAGAGCCACTGGAGAAGAGTATGAAAGGAAATGAGGGGCTCTAAGAATCAGAGCTGAGGAGAGAAGGCACTCTGGCCATTGGAGATGGCCCATGCAAAAGAACAAAGATGGAGACTTCTGCTCACACTGACTCCAAAGGAGTCTTGTGAGGAAGATGCTTTGTGAGACTTAAAGATCCCTATAAATGCTAGATATAATTATGGGAAGGAAGTCTGAGGTAGGAGAAAGGAAGCTGGATCCAGAATTGGGAGATCTGGATTCAAATCCCGTCTCGTTGCTCCTTGTGTAATCAGGAGCAAATCATTTCATTTATGTGAGCCTCAATGATCTCAATCTGTAAAATGGGGGCAATAATGCCTAAAGGTGGCATTATTTCCAAGGCAGTGCTCTGTCAACCCTAACGCCTATAGAAATGTGTGCTGTTCTTAAACTAACTGGCATAGAAGACTGATTCAACAGCCATGGAAATCAACGATCAGATGTGACTTTTCTTCATGAGGTGGTTATGGCGTCCCATCCTGATGAAGACCTTTGGAAAAATGGAAAGAATCGAGAAGTCCAAGGAGGATGAACAAAATGGGATGGAATTAACCATTCTGTTCCCAATGGGAATGTTGCCTCGATGTCCCGCAGTGCAGAAAGATAATTGAAACTTTTTCAGTTTCTCATGTTTGTGAAATGTTCATTAGTCTACACTAACCAGCTGTGTGACCCTGGGGAAGTCACTAGGAATCAAAGTAATATATGAGAAAGAGCACTGGTCCTGGGAGCTGGGTTTATTTTTTTAAACCCTTCTTTACCTTCCATCTTGGAATTAATACTGTATATTGGCTCCAAGGCAGAAGAGTGGTAAGAGCTAGGAAATGGGGATCAAGTGACTTGCCCAGGGTCACACAGCTAGGAAGTGTATGAGGCCAGATTTGAACCCAGGACTTCCCATCTCTGGGCCTGACTCTCAATCCACTGAGCCACCCAGTTGCCCCTGGGAGCTAGGTTTAAATCCAGCTTGACACTCATCCCCTGTGTGACTATGGGAAAGTCATTTAGTCCCTTTTTACCTCAGTTTTCCAATGTGTAAAATAATGATGATCTGGAATATTCCTTCTAGTTCTAACTCTGTGATCAAGGACTTCTGTGGTCCCTTTGAGTTCTAATAATATGTACAAATGAACAATCAGTAGAGTTACATAAAACTGAGGATAGCTATGCCAGAACCTTGGGAGTCCACGGATGTAGGAACCCTCCCTTCTCCTGATTTCCATTTTATTTCTTCTTGATGGTGAAGTACTAATTAGCAGGGAAATATGAAAGAGTGGACAGCCAAAGGGTCAGGGCACAAGCAGGACAAAGAGCCCTGGGAAAATCAGGAGTCTGTTCCACCTTGCCCTTCCTTTGTTGCCTCTAAAATGCTCCAGTGTGACCGTGGGCAAGTCGGAGCCTTGGTTTCCTCATCTGTAAAATGAGAGGATGGAACTAGAGGAACTAGAGGCCCCTTCCTACTCTAGACCCATGAATGAAATCCAAGAATATTCCCTGAGGAAAGCAATAGGAAAGGCAATCTCAGCTCGAGTTCTGAAGGCAAATTCAGTTGGAGGAAGAGGAGGATCTCCAGGACCAATAAAAGTAGTAGAGTCTTCAAAACAGTACCATGTTGGGGGAGGCAGAGCTCCCAGGACTACACAAGGCTAGTGCTGGTGCGGGCACTGCTAGGGAAGGGAGCTGGGCAGACCTGGGTCTGCAATATGGATGGGAGAAGGGAGAGTGAACACAGGTTCCAACTTAGCTAATCAGTCTCACGACCAAGGTATAAAGCTCTAGCACCTGAAACAAAGAAGACTCTGCCAGAGAAGGAGAGGTATAGCTAGTGCCCCCTATATTCTAGTGCCCTGGGACAAAGCCCATATTGCTCCCTCTTAGTTACAGCTCTGTCAAATCCCCCCCCCCCCGACTCCCAGATTATTCAAAAGAGTGAAAACCATCCCCTGAGTCAGAAGGTTTGAGATGGTGGGCACAGCCAATCTAGAAGGTCAATTGCTTCAGAAAGGTCAAGGAAAATCTGGGCTGGCATCCCTGGATTTGGCAGTATTGGGGGCATTTCTGTGAAAATAAAATCAGACAACTAGGAGTCGGTGCCACCCAGATCTGCCTTTGCTTGAAACATAATTACCTTAAAAAAATTAATGTACATATTAATTATTCCATCCTGTTTACTTCAGAGCTAAGAAGATCGTTTAGCAAAAGATTTAATTAAACGCCAGCACTTAGAAGGTGAGTAATTACCTTCTACAATTGCTAGCGATTTTGTACATTTACCTATGATGAAACCACACACGCACACACACACACTCCTGAGAAACATGTTAGGGGGAAAACAACAAGATTCACCCATTAGGGGCAGCTGGGTGGTTCAGTGGATTGAGAACCAGGTCTAGAGACGAGAGGTCCTGGGTTCAAATCTGACCTCAGACACTTCCTAGTTGTGTGACCATGGGTAAGTCACTTGACCCTCATTGCCTAAAAAAAGTAAATGGCCAACTGTTTCCATTCATGCCACTTTGATAAAGCAGAACAAATTCCACACTTGGAACCAAGGTCTAGCCTCAAATTCTTCCTCATACAATTATTTGCTCTGTGACCTGAAGCAAGTCACTTAACTCTGCTAGGCCTCAGTTTCCCCATATGTAAAATCAAGGGGTTGGACTAGATAGCGTCTGAGATCTCTTTCAGCGCCATTTATGAATGATTCCATGGTCTCCCAGTGCTGGGAGCCCATTGAACTGCAAACTCCTTGAAAGCTGGCACTGTCTTCTGCCTTTTTTTATATTTTTGGTATCCCCAGCACTTAGCAAAGTAATTGGCACATAATAGGTGCTTAATAAGTGCAAGTTGATTGACTAACCAAAGTAGTTGACTGGCAAATTAATTACCCTCCATGATTTTAGGCTCTAGGAAAAATGCCCTAAATAATTATAACCAGAAGTGAAATAGAGGCAGCTGGGTGGTGCAGTGGATAGTCTAGAATCAGGAAGACTCGTCTTCATGAGTTCAAATCTGACCTCAGTCAATGAATAGTTGTGTGACCCAGGGCAAGTCACTTAACCCTGTTTACCTCAGTTTCCTCATCTGTAAAATGAGCTGGAGAAGGAAATGGCCAACCACTCCGATGTCTTTGCCAAGAAAACCCCAAATGGGGTCATGAAGGGTCAGACATGACTGAAAAATGATTAAACCACAACAAAAAAGCAAAATGGGCTGCCTGAAGAGGTAATGAGACCCCTTTCAGTAGACATCCTTAAGCAAAGATTAGCTGACCACTTGTTAGATATGTTGTAGAAGGCAAAGACTGGGTTCTAATAAGGCTTCTAAAATCCCTTTAGTGCTAATGATGACTTGATACCCAGTGGATCAGAGGCATCCCTTCCACTTTCAAATTCCATGATCCTTCGGCAATGTCTATAGCAGGAAGAAGGGAAGTTGAGAATGAGATAGAGTGGGTAATCATAGCAGTGGGGACAAGGGAAGAGAGACAGAGACAGAGACAGAGAGACACAGGGAAACACACAGAGAGAGAGAGAGAGAGAGAGAGAGAGAGAGAGAGAGAGAGAAAGAGGAAGAGACACAGAGAGAATGAGAAACAGAGACAGACAGACAGACAAAGAGAGAGACAGAGTCAGAAAGAGACAGAGACAGAAACACAGGGGAACAGAGACAAAAAGGCAAAGACAGAGACAGAGAGAGAATGAGAAACAGAGAGAGACAAAGAGGCAGAGACACAGAGAGAATGAGAAATGGAGAAAGACAGAGAGAGAGACAGAGACACAGGGAAACAGAAAGAGACAGAGGCAGAGACACAGAGAATGAGAAACACAGAGAGAGAGACAGAGAGACAGAGAGAGAGAGACAGAGAGAGACAGACACAGACAGACACAGACAGACACAGACAGACACAGGGAAACAGAAAGAGAAAGAGACAAAGAGGAAGAGACACCGAGAGAATGAGAAATGGATAGAGACAGACAGACAAAGAGAGAGACAGAGTCAGAAAGAGACAGAGACAGAGACAGAAACACAGGGGAACAGAGACAAAAAGGCAAAGACAGAGAGACAGAGACAGAGAGAGAATGAGAAACAGAGAGAGACAGAGGCAGAGACACAGAGAGAATGAGAAATGGAGAAAGACAGACAGAGACACAGGGAAACAGAAAGAGACAGAGGCAGAGACACAGAGAATGAGAAACACAGAGAGACAGACAGACAGACAGACAGACAGAGACAGACAGAAACAGACACAGGGAAACAGAAAGAGAGAGATAAAGAGGAAGAGACACAGAGAATGAGAAACGGAGAGACAGACAGAGACAAAGACAGAGACAGAGACACTGGGAAACAGAGAGAGAGACAAAAAGGCAGAGACACAGAGAGAATGAGAAACGGAGAGAGAGACAGAGACAGAGACAGAGAGACAGACAGAGACAGAGACAGAGAGAGGCTAGGTGATGCTCTGTTTATACCATTATTGGCTTCATTTGAAGCTGGCCAAGGAAAAAAAGATGATCCTCAGTGTCTGACTTAAAAATCAGCACTGCTTCTCCACACACACACCTAGGGAGACTAGGCTGCCTTCTTATCAGAAATCCTACCATACTTTTAATTATCCACTTCCTTAGGGTTTTCTTAGTGGGTTCAAACCCCAGGTCTGCTACTCATCTCGGCAAACTCAAGGAAATCATTTGGCCTCTCCGTTTAAATAAGTTACACAGATGTAGCCATACCTAGACACATATGAATGTGCTTGTGTAGCCCTCTGGGTACATCTGTGTATTTCTGTACTATATGATCTCCAGCTCCAAATCTATGCTTCCTTGACCCATATTCGTGAGTCATCTTCAAAGCAAAGTCTCAAGGGTCCAAACTACATCTTCTACTTCTTTTGCACCTTCCATGAGTTGCATCTCCCTAAATATTTTCAGTCCCATCAAGCCAACCAAGATGGCTGATTCCAGGTGGAGGACTGGGCGTTTCATGTATTGCCCATTTTGTGTATTTCCATTCAGAGTCCAGAGATAGGGACAAGCTTGACTTGGATCGTAATGGAGGGTGGAACAGAAGCATCGAGCATCTTCATGCCCTTCCAGAATGGAAACTGTAGTAGAGACTTGAAGAGAGAGAGGTTGTGCAGGACAAGCCAAGATGCAAGAACCAAGGCTGGGGACCTGGCTGTCAGTCAAGAAGGTTCCAAAGGGAATGTTCCCAGGAGTTGGCAGTTGAGTCTGGCTGAGGACCCTTGTAGGGCTGGCTTGGTTTGGGGGCTTTCCGATGAAGGGAGAAACCTCTGCTCTCTCTGAGATTTGACTGATTTCCTCCAACAAGAGTTGGACGAAAGCCAAGCTGAAGGAGAGACTTTTCTTGGTGGCTTTGTGAAGAAGAAACAAGATTTTAGCTGTTATCCTCCATCTCTGACTGTCTCTCTGTCACAGTTTGTGACAAGACTGAGTATTTCCATAACCCTCCTAATTCTCCTTATAGTTTATGGAAACCTTCATCCCTCTTACCTCAGTTTCCCATCCTATTATCACAATAAATCCCTTGCCTGAGAAAGAAAAGTAGAGTATTTTATAGTCCACTCAACGGGGAGGGAGGAAGCCAGAAAGGCTTCCAGAAGACAGTGGTTAAGGGGGAGGAAGAGGGTAGGAAAGCCTTGATAGATTAGCCTTTAGGGATCAATAGGCAGTCCAGAGCATTCCCCTGTGGCAGAATCTCTCAGTGTCTCTATCTCTGTAGTACCTTTCCCTCCATTGTAACTAAGTACTATACTTAGTAGCAGCTCTCTCTAGTAAGTCAGAGTACCATTGCAACAAGAAATCGTGTCACACAGATTGACATTTCTATTTCAAAACCAAATTCCAGACCTGGAGGAATGGCAGCACATTCAGGTCACCATCACACAGGACTCTTTGGGGCATCATTCAGGAAACGTGAAAGAGGATTCTCTCCCAGGACACACTGGAAGAATGCTTTCAAAATCGCTGTCACAGCCTTTCTCGCCATTAGCCTTATAAGCACCCGGAGAATTGGGTAGAACAGGTATAATTAGCCCCATTTTATAAATGAGCAAAATGAGATCCGGAGAAGGTGAATGACTTGTTCACTTCAGTCACATAAAAAGTGAGTGACCGAATTGGGGCCGGAGTAAGCCAGCTTTCTGGGTCCTTCTGTCCAGTCCTTGAATAATTAAGCCGATACCCCAAATGGACCAAAGTCCTTCTCCCGTCCTTTCTCTAAAAAGAAAACTTACTTTTCCAAGAAATTCCACGGGTTGTTTCAAGTGCCTCTAACCTTGCCAGTGTGGGGATTCCCTTCACCAATGCAGATTGCGACTCCTCCTTGCCTTGGTGGAGAGTCTGAGAGTTGTGGTAGACTAAAAATTCATCAGCGGGTTGAGTTTGGTTAATCTTCTAATGACTGTGACAGCAATGAATCCATGGCCCAAAGTGGTAACTAGGGCTTTGTCCCAGGACATCCCAGCTCCGAGGGAGCATGCAGCCTCCTGACTGGTCCTCCGTATTGCAGGCCAGGTTCTTCCACCCTTATTCCTCACCATCTTCTGCTGGACAATACGTGGACTATAGCTCTGCTCCCCTCAGCTAGGATTGGGGCTGCCATATTGGGTGTTCTGCTGCTGGAATGCCCTCCTCTCAGGGGCCAAGCTAGAGAAGAGGATGATGTGGGGAGGGCAGGATCGATGCAGGACAAGAGTTCTAATCCTGGATCTGTGAGTTTGTATATGCACATATGCACACAGACCTACATATGTGTGGAGATATAATCCAAATATGTTTATATACATGAACATATTAGATACAGAACTATATTTCGATATAACTAATTTCCTTTATAATCTTATGTGCTTGATTTTACACATTTCCATACATGATTCTGAGAAGGAACCTGTAGACTTCCCCAGACTACCAATGGGTTCCATGATGTGAAGAGATTAAAAATCTATGGACTAGGACTAGTCAGGTCTAGAGATGGGAAGTTCTGGGTTCAACTATGGACTCAAACACTAGCTGTGTGACCCTGGGCAAGTCATTTAACCCCCATTGCCTAGCCCTTACCACTCTCGGAACCAATATGCAGTGTGAATTCTAAGATAGAAGGGAAGGGTTTAAAAAAAGAATCCATGGATTAGAGAAGAGAAATTTCCCCATTCCATCTTTTGTACCAAGACACTCATGGACCTACATGTGTACACACACACACACACACACACACACACACACACACACACACAGAACCTGCTCTCAGTGTCATTACTGTCATTCTTCTCTCCTCCACTCATGCCGCCATTTTCCCCTCTACTCTCAGCTTTACTGGCTTGGTAGATGCATCCAGAGCTGGCGTCCCCTTGGCATTGTCTTTGAGAACTCCAGTTGTGTCCACCCCATCATGGAGACTTAGAGAACTTTAAGGAAGGTTCCAAAAATACCTTCCAAGAACCGTCCCACCCCACACCTTTTTTACAGAAATGCATCTGGCAGAGTGAGCCATTTTAGACTTCTCATTCCATTTTCTGTTCAGTCTTTTCTCATGATCCCTATTCAATCCTAAAGCGCTCGCTGAGAGGCACTGGCCAGCTTATTGAGAAGTCTGCTCTCTCTGTGACACGCCAATTAGGAGAGCTTGTGACAGCTGCTCACCTGGACATCAGGCACTTCCAGTCACTGATGACATGATGACAAGAGAGCTGGACACACTAGGAAAATCATGCTGGGTTCTTTTCAGGTGGAGCCAGCAGAACCCCTCTTCCTCCACCGCCCGCACTGCTCCCTTGACATCTCATTTCTTTACCCAGGAGTGACGATCAACTTGGTCCAGCTCCCTGAGGCTCAGCTCAGACACAAGCATGGGCCATTAAGGCCGCTTTCTCTCCATTTGGCTCATCCCCAGATGGGTGGCAACCTGGTCTGCTGTGACTCAGAACCTGCCACTGGATCCCAGCCCTACTGATGGCGTTCATTACCTATAAAGAACAGAGGTCAGAAGATTCAGTCAGTCAATCAACATTTTGAAAATTCCTACTGTGTTTCAGGGGGGACTGACAGGTGGCCCAGTGGATAGAGTTCTGGGGGAATAAGGAAGACCTAAGTTCAAATCTCACTTCAGACATTTATTAAATGTCCTGTCACTCAAATGTTGCCTGGATCAGTTTCCTCATCTATAAAATAGAGATTTTAATAGCAACTGTGAGATAGCTAGGTAGTACAGTGGAGAGAGTGCCAGTCCTGCTATCAGAAAGACCTCTTCCTGAGTTCAAATCTGGCCTTGGACACTAGCTGTGTGACCCAGGGCAAGTCACTTCTGTTAAGACTGGATTTGGTTCTCCCCTGATTGTAACAATGAAGATACTTAGCTCTTCCTTTATTGTGAAGATTAAATTGTAATCCCCAATCTATTTTTAAATTTTAAACCCCCAAAGTGTTAACTCAGTATTTAAAATAGATCTACCCATGTTAATTAACCAAAAAAGGTGTTAACTAACTACAAAAGGTGTAAACTAACCAAAAAAAGTGTTAAGTAACTACAAAAGGTGTGAACACCCATTTCATACATTGAGTGGGGCAGTCCTGGAGAGGAGCATCTGCTGTGATTGGTAGACGTAAAATTTAGGGGAGGTGACACAAGAGGAAAAGGTCTTAAAATAGAGGAAACAGAGGCACACGGGGATTAATTCAAGATCATTCAGTTACCTGGAGTTGGACTGGAAGGATCAGTCACTTGGGTGTGGAGTGAATAGTCACTCAGAGGAGAGACTAGAAGACACACAACTCAGACTTGGAGTGAAGATACTTGGCTGTGGAACTGGACCCCTGGAGGAGCTTGTGCAGGAGACCTCAGACAGCTTTCCTTTTAGACAGTCACCATGGTGAGGGGAAAGGCTAACAGTTTCCTTGCCTTTCTGGAGGTGTGAACCTCTGAGAAAGGCCTCTTGTCTTGAGACTCCTTTCCCCTGGCTGGGGCTTAGAATTTCTACCTGGTTCAGAGGAAGCCGGAGCGCTCACGTTCTCTCTCTCTCTCTCTCTTTCTCTCTCTCTCTCTCTCTTTCTCTCTCTCTCTCTCTCTCTCTCTCTCTCATTCTCTCTCTCTCTCCCTCCTTTTATCTCTTCCTTAATATCTTCCCTTTATTGTAAAAATAAACTACTATAAATTTTATTTACTTTAGTCATTCATTTTGGGATTTAGAAATTAAATCCCTGGTGACCACCTATAAAATATTCATGTCCAACCATAATATAAAGCTAACACTTCACTCTGTTTGCCTCGGTGTCTTCATCTGCATGAATTTAGAAATATCAAGATTTAAGGGTCAGCTCTGTCTACTTACTACTTGGGTGATGTCTGACATGTTAGTTCCTTTCTCTGGGTCTCGGTTTCCTGCTTGTTAAGCTGGAGAATTGGACTAAGAGGTATCTAAGGTCTCTTCCGGTTCTAGACCCAAGAATAGCTCTAATGCCTAGCCTTGCTGGCATAGGAAAGGAAGGCTTCCTCTAAGACGGTGTCCCAAGAGGTACAAAGATGGTGGAGAGTCCATGAGATAAACTCTGATGGCTGCCCAAACTTTCCTTGGACCAACCCTAATCATGGACTTGGGGTGTGTCCACACCTACCAAATATTTCCAACCAGTTTGTATGATTTGGCCAGAAATCTTTTTTTTCCCTCTCTTGGGTTTGGATGACCCTTGGACCAACATAATGCATTGAATGGGTTATTAACCAGAGCAGAACCCAACCCAAGTGTCAAGTTAGTCAGCCTGGCTGATGTCCAGCAGTGGTCTGAGATCTGAAGCCTGAAACCCTCTGGCCAGATGGGTCATTTCCTCTGTGCTCTAGGGAAGGCAGATTGCCTTCCTCCACACCATATTCATGCCATCCTCCATGACTTTGCTCATGTTGCGCTTCCTGCCATCCATTCCTTCCTTGGGATCTATAGCCTTCGGGGTCCAGGATCAGTCCCATCCCCCCTCCCCTCGAAAGCCACCCCAGACAAAGGAGCTTTCCCTTCTCCAAATCTTCTGGTGCTGAGGATCCTTGGCATGGAATTAGCATTGTTCTGTTCTTCTCTCTTCTCTAACCACCCATAACATGCAATTTAGTATTTTATATTACATAAGCATTTGGTAATTTTGGCATGTGTGTGTGAGCATGTGTGTATATGCTTAGATATGTCTGGCTCTGATCTGTCTTTCTAAGTTGGTTTCATAGGGTACCTAGGTGACTCTGTGGATAGAGAGCCAGGTCTGGAGCTTGGAGGTCCTGGGTTCAAATGTGACCTTGGACATTTACTAACTGTGTGACCCTGGGAAAGTCACTTAACCCCAACTGTCTGGTCCTCACTGCTTTTCTGCCTTGGAACCAATACTTAATATTGATTCCAAGACAGAAACTAAGGGTTGGTGGGGTTTTTTTTTTAACTGATTTCATATTATTCCTTCTTACATACTCTGTTCCAGCCATCCTGACCAGCTTAACTTTCTGTTTTTATAAAACTTCATCCACAGCCCCAATCTCTTGCACAGGCTGTGTCCCCTGCCTGGCACACTTTCCTTCCTCACTGCTTCCTCTTGGAATTCCTAGCTACCTTTGACAATCATTTAAAGTAATACTTCCTCTGAGGAGGCTTTCCTGATTCCCCCAGTGATTTATTCTTCTTCTCCCCCGCCCCCATTAGTCTATATTTATTTAATTTTTTATTTGTTAATTAAATTTAAAAATAAAAAATTAATTACATTTTTAATCATTTAATTTAATACATACTTGTGTTTACTTACCTGTCTCATGCTGTTTCCCTTTCTCTTCTCAGTAAAATAAAGGTTCCATGAATATAGGAATTGCATTGATTTCACCTTTGATTCCCTGGGGTTTGGGGGAGCCTTTTAATCAATGTTTAACTCAATTCAGTACTCCAATGAGCCCATGATCTCATCAGAGTGAATACTCCCTCCATCAATTCAGTTCATAGCCCCACTGTCAGCTAGTATAATTCTTCCAACACACTGGAAGGACCTTCGCCAAGTCTTTTTTTATACTCTTACCTTCTGTCTTAGAATCAATATTACATATGTAAGGATTAAAATTGGATTTTGACTCAATAACAAAGTTATAAAGTAATATTGTGGTAGCCGATTTTAATATAACTTAAGTCAAAATAACTTTTAGCAGCTTTTATTTACAAAGAGGTGGTGTGGGTTTTAAAAATATTGTGGGGGGGGACTGCATCTCCCAGCATGCCCCAGGGGTTCCTCCCCCCTACTTCCTGGCATGGGGTCTTGAATGGACCAATCCTGCATTAAGGAGGGACCACGCCCCCTACTTCCAGGCATGGGGTCTTGAATGGACCAATCCTGCATTAAGGAGGGACCACGCCCCCTACTTCCAGGCACGGGATTGGTCTAGATAAGGAACAATCCACCAAGGAGACACCTTTGAATCTGACTAGATTTGGGACTCCTGTGTTTTTTCTTTGAATAAAGTTTTTGGGAGATCAAAGAGATAAGAGTTTTCTTTCAGCATTACAGTGGAGAGAGTGAAAGGGAAATGTAGATAAAGAGGCAGATCCTTAACTAGGCTACCAGCCCTAATTGCTTCTCCAGTGAAGTGAAGCCGGTTCAGCCCCCAGCAGGCTTCCTCAGGTCTTGATCTACCAGAAGTCCACTAACTCAGCCTCCTCCAAAGCCAAGGCAGAAATCTCAGTCATTCACCAGCAAACTGATGCAGGATCGAGGGAATGAGGCTCCTCCAAAGCCAGGGCAGGAATGAGTCCTCCTCCAGCCGGCTCACCAATGCAGAGTCAGTGACTGAATCCTCGGACTGGCCTTTTTAAAGCACTTTTCTCAAGGTTTCTTCCTGTTGCTCCCCCAACCAATCGCAGCCTCCCAATTTGCCTAGCACTGTGTGGGGGGGGGGGGTACAGTGGCCTTTGGAGGGGTCACTTTAGTAAGTGACTTGTGAACCTTATGCTTAATGGTTAAGTAGAGGTGACTTGAGTTCTTGATGGATTGAATTAAAGGTTGCTGACTGATTTCATTAAAATAGAGAGAGATAATTCTACCTTCACAAGGCAGAAGAGTGGTAATGGCTAGGCAACCGGGCTTAAGTGACTTGCCCAGAGTCATACAGCTAGGACATATCTGAAGCCAAATTTGAACCCAGGACCTCCTCTCTCCAACCCTGACTCTCTATCCACTGAGCCATCTGGCTGTCTCCCCAATGCCTCTCATAATGATTCATCTGTAATCTGGGAATCACTATGCTTGCACTAGCTACCTCCCATGAGCAACCTAGCCACCCCCTCTAGATCTTCCACCATTCTGTGGGGAGTAGTGAAGCATCAGAATGATCTCTTCCCCATCCTTCTCTCACTCGGAATAATCAGGCCATGTCCTGTGCTCCTGCATTTCCTGAGTGCTTTCCATTACACCACCATCTGAGGTCAAGTTAGTTTATACACAAGCACATCAAAGACATTTCTCACTTTGGCACACATGGTATCCCAACTTACTGGCATTGCTGATTATTCAGCTGATCCCTGATGAACAAAATCCATCTTCTATCCAACAGTAGAAGGGGTCACGGTGCATTCTGGAGAACCAGGAAGACCGGCCTGCCCTTGGCAGTGCTCATGGGATTAAGGGTTAGAGGTCCCAGAGGTCTTAGTGCTCATTTAACCCAACCCAACCTGGTGTTCACATTTGAGGAATCTGAGGCTCAGAGAGGTTAGAGGTCCCACAGATTGTTCTTGTTCATCCTTCATTTTTAAAGAGGACCAATGGCATCACAGGGCGATGGCTCCCCTTGCACTGAGTTGGACGTGAGTGAGGCAGAGTTGCCCAAAGTCATCAGCCTCGCTCTCTCTTCCAGAAGTGAAGGCCAGTGGCAAGGCAAATGTCAGGATGACTGGCAATGGTCTGGGATGCAGTGGATGACCATGGCATCTTCCGTGTCTGATCAAGCTCTAGGCACTCCATAGTGGCTGCTTTATGTACCTTCATGGCCATTGGAACAAAGTATTCCCATCCACCCATTCTCCTGGGGGAAGTCTTCCCATGTTTGGTGTAGACACACCCTGACTTGCCAATGGTTCTGAGGCCCATCGGTCATTCTCAACCTGGTTTATTTGCTGCAGAAACAGTTTTACCAGATGGTGACCACTGCTCATATTATAGCTTCTTGGACCCAGCCAGAAGTGACAGCTGAGCATCAAAGGTGAATGTGAACAGCCCTAAAAAATGAAGGATTTGGCAAACCCTCCCACGAGAGGTGCTGGTCCTCCCTGAACACCCCGTACACTCCACAGAGAGTAACTAGGTGGCATAGGTGGCCCTCAAATGGTCTTTCAGAAGTGATCCTAGAATTAGTAAGCCCTGAGTTCAAATCTAGTCAAAGTCAGACCTTGGGCAAGTCACCTAACCTCCATCTGCCTCAGTTTCCTCCTTTGTAAAATAGGGATGATAATAAAAATACCAACATCACAGAGCTCTTGTCAGACTCAGATAAGTTATTTGTAAAGCACTTAGCACAGTGTCTGGCACATTATAGTCAATTAATAAATGTGTGTTCCCTTCTCTTCCTCTATCCTTCACACCACACATTATGGTCCCATAAACAAACAGATGTTCCAAGCTCTTCAGTGGAAACAATCCACCTGAGATCTGTATTTAGCCATTTCCCGTCAAGGGCAACCATTAAAAGCAGGGTGAGCAGCTATGTGTATGGGTTCCTAAGTACTTAGGATGTCTGGAAAAGCACCCGAGCCTGAAGAATTGAGTTGATTTGTCTGTTATAAAGGAAAAGGGCATTACCTTGCGACTAGAGGCTGCCCTGCTTTCTGTGTTTATACCCCGAAGTGCTCACATTAGCCTAGAAACGCCATGAGTTCAGCCATTACCGAGAACAGCAGTTGGGAGGACGCCATTCTCCATCTGCACTCCCCAGCCTCTGCCTTTCTCTCTCTCCAGGCAGAACTGCTCCAAAACGAAATCGACTTCCCAATATGGCGGGCTGCAGTCTACAGAAGAGGTTGATTCCCACCACGCCCACCAGTCCCCCCAAGAGAAGAGAAAAGGCGGCATTAGGAGGGGTGCCTAATGGGCATCCATCCTTAGACGGGCTCTTGCCTTCTCTTCTCCTGAGTGAAGAACTTGAATGACAGAGACCACCTAGCTTAGTCACAGCACAGATCTAAGCAGAAATCCTAGCACTGGCACAAATTTTTAGCCTGATAATCATTTACTCCATTTGAGTTTTGACATTTACTAGTTAGAGAGTCAAACTCGAGTCATGGATGACCTGATTTTCTGTACCTCAATTTTCTTATCTGCAAAATGGGAGTCATAATAACCATATGATCTACCGCAGCAGGTTGTTATGAGGTCCAAAAGGCAGAATGTGTGAAAAGCCATTTATTAAGGGCTAATTTTGTGACTGTTATTATTATTAGGAGAGTATTATATAGCGGTTAAAGGACCAACTTCAAAGCCAGGAAGATCTAGACTCACATCCTTCTTTTTAGATATTTTGTGCCCTTGGTCATGTAATGTAACCCTTCCATGCTGTGGTCAACTCTTTAGGTCTCAAGGTTTCAAAGATGTTAACCAGTATTAGAAGGAGTTTCCTTACACAGGAATTCCCTATACCAATGAGATCATAGAGTTCTAGTCTCTATCTCTATTATTGCTTTTATTATTATAAAGTCACAGATCTGAAGCTGGAAGGAATCTCAGAAGCCATTAGTCCAATCCTCTCATTTTACATAAGAGGAAACTGAGTCCAAGCCCAGGAAAGTGAAATGATTTCCCTAATAGAATGCAAGGAAGAAGTGGTGGAATTTGAACTCACTTCTTCCTAGTTTTGAGTCTGAATAGTTGGCTGCCCATCAGACCGCTCTCCCTTTCATAGCAAAAATAGACAGCAATAAAAGATTTTTCATACACTGTCTCACACAAGCATCCGCCACTGTCCAGAATGCCTTTCTTTTTATGTAAAACCTTGCCTTCTCTCTTAGAATTGGTATTAAGTATCAGTCCCAAGGCAGAAGAGCAGTAAGGGCTAGGCACTGTGGGTTAAGCGACTTTCCCAGGGCCACAGAGCTAGGTAGTGTCTGAGGCCAAATTGGAACCCAGGACCTCCCATCTCCTGCCCTGGCTCTCTAACCATTGAGTCACCAGCTGCCCTCAGAATGCCTTTCTTTCTTTTTTTTTTAAACCCTTCCCTTCTGTCTTGGAGTCAATACCATGAAGACATGATGCATGAGATCTCTGCAGAGTGTGCATGGTCCGTCCATTGCTGATCCCCACTCCTCTTGGTTGTCAGAGACTGTCGTAGAGTGACTCCATGGCTGGAACAGTCCCCATCTTGTGGTGATGGTCCTTTCCAGGATCATCCCTGCTTCCACCCCTGAACCTTTCTCTTCTGGGTTTGCATCCTGGAATGAAGCAGATGCTAATCTGTTGATTGACTGATGGATAGGATAGCCTTTGAGAGTCCAGAGCAACTTGGGTCAGGATAAGGCAAAGTCATTTCTAAACGAGTCCGTAAATCTGGGTCATTATCCCAGATGACAGATTCCCAGGAGAGCGGATTAGTTTTCAATTAAATTAGAACATTTCTACTGTCTGGAACCAAAAGAGGCTGTCAGTGAGAGTCACGCTGGTGGGTAACAAGGGTTGCTATTGCCTCTCTGGAATCCAGTTTAATTATTTATGATGAAAAACTTCTCTGTCCAGTGGAGAAATATTCATGGGTAATCAAAGGAAGATTATAAGGGATCTTGATGTGGAATCATAGCAGAGCTCATGCTTATATAAACAGTCTTGTTCCATCCTACAAAGGAGCAACTAGGGCAGGTCAGCTGGGGGTTTGCCTTAGGGCCTCAATTAAGAAAATGTCAAATGGGAAGGGTGTTAACAACACTAGCAGTGCTCTAGAAGCATAGAAACAACCTAACTTTGCACCCACTTAGCACAAAAAATTAGTTAAAATGGGAAGCTATCATACGCTTCAATGGTGGGCTCTTTCCCTCACCAACTTTGCTGTCTCTTCTCTTCACCAGTTTCCCAAGTAGAGAAAGACAGAGGGATAGAGAGAGATAGAGATGAGACAGAGACAGAGATGGAGATAGAGACAAAGGAAGAGGGAGATAGAGACAGAGAGAGACAGAGATGGAGAGAGAGACAGAGGAAGAAGGAGAGAGAAAGAGAAAGAGAGAGAGAGAGAGAGAGAGAGAGAGAGAGAGAGAGAGAGAGAGAGAGACAGAAAGAGAGAGACAGAAAGAGAGAGAGAGAGAGAGAGAGAGAGAGAGAGAGAGAGAGAGAGGGAGAGACAGAGAGAGAGAGAGAGAGAGAGAGAGAGAGAGAGAGAGAGAGAGAGAGAGAGAGAGAGATTTTAGCAAAACTTAGGAATCTGATAAGGCATAAAATTTAGCTCAAATTGTTAAGAAGGTTCCCTTTGCCATGACAGTAACTTCTACCCATTGCTCCCAGTTCTGTCTTCATGGGCGAACACAACAAGGATATGTCATTTACACAGCAACACTTCAGATACTCATGTCCTGCCTTCATCTTTTCTTCAGCTTAAACAGCCCAGCTTGTTAGAGAGAGTGCTACAAGTCCCTGACATCTCTTATGCTTCTATTTGAGCAGACTATGTACCAAGGATCCTCTTCTTTCCATCAATACAATTCACAATCCTTTCCCAAGCTCTCCAAAGTTGATTCATTTCCCACAATTTGTTGTTCAGTTGTGTCTGACTCTTTATGACCACATTTGGAGTTTTCTTCGCAGAAATACTGGAGGGGTTTACCATTTCCTTCTCTAGTTCGTTTTACAGATGAGAAACCTTGAGGCAAACATGGTGAAGTGACTTACCCAGGGTCATTCATCTAATAAATGCCAGAGGCTAGATTTGAATTCAGGAAAAGGAGTCTTTCTCACTCTAGACCTGGCACTCTATATACTGTGCCATCTAGCTGCCCCTATTTCCTACAATACATTTATTTTACAATCTAGAGCTGTGAACTCTAGTCCAACTTTCTCATTTGATAAATAAGAGAACTCAAGTCTAGAATCAAGATAGGACTTGCACAAGGTCAAACAGGTAGCAAATAGAAAAAATAGATCTTGAACCCAAGACTTATGACTCCACATCTAGTCCCCCCTTCCAGTGCACTGACTTGTTACTGTTGATGTTATTGTATTCATGAGTATTTCTGTCTCAGTTTTCTCCTCAGTAGAATGGGGGATTAGACTAGGTGATATCTAAGGGCACTTCTAGCTCTAGAGCGAAAACCCTAAAGCTCATAAAATTATGTATAAGAATATTTCAAAGATTCCTTTCAGCTCTAACACTCTGTAATTGTGGGTTTCTATGTTCTTAGGTAATTCTATATCCTTATTTTCAAGTCTTCATTAAGCCCCAATCAGAGAAGAGTTATTCTCAATCTTGCTCTGCCAAAAAGGGTCAGGGGCATCCTAAACCACCTAGGAAAACTTTATAGGCTAGTGATTTCTTTGTTCCTCAAGCTTTAACATGGCATGACTAATGAGATTCATCTTAATAAATGGAATTTGTAGAAAGATGGTGCCCAGACCTTCTATCCATCTAAATGTAGTCCCTTTTCTTATAGTGGAACAAACACTGGATATGTGATCACAGGATCTATATCTCTGACACTGATTATCTGTATGACCTTGGACAAGTCCTTTTCCCTCTCTTGCTTAGTTTCCCATCCACAAAATGAGGGAGTTGGGTAATTTAGATGGTTCCTGAAGTCTACTCTAGTTCTCCTAGGGAAGGGAAGGGAAGGGAAGGGAAGGGAAGGGAAGGGAAGGGAAGGGAAGGGAAGGGAAGGGAAGGGAAGCAGAGAGGAGAGGAGAGGAGAGGAGAGAAGAGGAGAGAAGAGGAGAGAAGAGAAGAGAAGAGAAGAGAAAGAGAAGAGAAGAGAAGAGAAGAGAAGAAGAGAAGAGAAGAGAAGAGAAGAGAAGAGAAGAGAAGAGAAGAGAAGAGAAGAGAAGAGAAGAGAAGAGAAGAGAAGAGAAGAGAAGAGAAGAGAAGAGAAGAGAAGAGAAGAGAAGAGAAGAGAAGAGAAGAGAAGAGAAGAGAAAGAAGAGAAGAGAAGAGAAGAGAAGAGAAAGAAGAGAGAGAAGAGAAGAGAAGAGAAGAGAAGAGAAGAGAAGAGAAGAGAAGAGAAGAGAAGAGAAGAGAAGAAAAGAGAAGAGAAGAGAAGAGAAGAGAAGAGAAGAGAAAAGGAAGTAGGGAAGGGGAGGGAAGTTTAGGGAAGGGAAGGGAGAGAGAAGCCATGAAAGGTGTAAAAAGGTGAGAGAAAATGGTTTTCTTTTCTTTCAAATATTTACTAAGGCTGGGATTAGTGTGTCAGAATAAGAGAGATGTTCATGAGCGTGTTCTAATAGAGACTCAGCAGAGCAGGGAAGAGTAGCCAATAAAGGCAAAGTAAAACTTAGGAGGGAAGAGAGCAGCAGAGGCAGTTGTTTCTACTTATTTTCTAACAGCAAAATCAGCAGTGGAGCCAATTCTATGACCTCTGTTCGTTCCCACAAGCCATCATTGATCAATGAGCCAATTGACTAAAGGAAGGAAGTTCTCCAAGTGCAGCCCTTTGTGGCTATTGACTCGGTTCCATCAGGGAATTCCTCTCAAGTAAGAAATGTAGACTGCAGAAGAGGTTAGTATCATCCCAAAGAAAATTCAGAAGGGAGGGATAAGAATTCAGTTAAGCTAAGAAAAGGAGGCAGGAGAGTACTGAGGATGAGGTCTCCTGAGTGTATCCTGTTAGCACAATCACAGATGTGGGCCAGTTTAATATATGAAACATGGGAAGGTCACAGCTATTCTAATCCAGGTACAAGTTTTTAAACACTGACAGGTTAGAACTGTTGAATGGGGGAGCAGGAATGTTCAGCCTAGAGGAGAGATGGTTTGGGGTGAGGGGTGAGTCCGTGATAGCTGTTTTCAAGAATTTGAAGGACAAATGGAAGAAGATGGTATTACAGGACTTGGTCCAGAAACAATGAGTCAAATTGTCAAGGAAGCAAATTCCAGGCTAAAGGAAAGGAAATGGTCTTATAATTAGTGTTGTCCTAAGGGGTTGCCTTGTGCAGTCATGGTTCCTTCTTATGCGAGATAGTCTAGCGAAAACTGTCTGGCTACTTATGGAAGATGCCAAAGAGGGGATTTTCATTCCGATAGAGCTGGAGAAGGTCGATTCTGAGGTTCTTCCATTGCTGAGATTTTTTAGCTCTGCAAATAGTCCCAAGGATCTGTGGTCTGCATTCAAATGAAGAAGAAAGTTGAAGGTTGGGTGAGTTGTGTAGCCTGCCTCACAATTCCCGAGGCACAGTTGTGTGTCCTTAAAGGAAGAGCAAGAAATCTGAGTGAAATCTCTTCATGGCGGAGAAAGAAGATTCAAGCCGAGTTGGGGAAGGAAGGTTGGACAAAGGAGGGTGTGATGTCAAATGTTCCTATATGTATTTCCCTATGTGTCCCTCTGTGTGCCTCCGTGGTGCGTCCTCCCCCCAGGGGAAAGTGTTATGTATTGGGATGTGTTATAAGCTGCCTGAAGTCTTAAGAAGACAAAACACCAAAAGCTGAGGTGAGGATGATTCTATGTCACAAAATCAGTGACAGCTGCATCCTTGAGAATCCTTCTTAGTCCTTCCTTCGTCATTTAAGCGCCCTTTGGCCGGAATCCAAAACCTCCTGGCAGTCAGAAGGTTTAGAACCCTTACAGATACTGTCTTCACTCAGTGATGAACTCCATAGACAAGATCCCCTACAATGGTGGGAAGAGACCTGCTGAATCAAGGCCAAGTACTCCAGGGTTACGGAAAGCTTCTCCTCTCACATCCATGCGTGGATTTGTGGTCCACCAACCAGAACTTGACTCTGAGCTCTAACCCATGGGCTTACCCGGCCTCCTTCATTCAAAACATGCCAGATTACAGAGGAATCTAGTCATATTCCCTAGTCATAATGACATCAATTCCCCACAGACATAAACACATGATAGAAAGTTGCATCCAGCATTTTTATTCTCTGCAGAAAATCAATAAGTAAATAAATGATACTCAGAAATAAAAGAGACAATACATACCTTGATGTGCTCCTTGGAGCATTCCCTAGGTGCATCAGCACACCCTGGGGGAGTTTTCCCATGGGCCTTTGCTCTGAATAGGAGGGAAAGAGGGAAACATCATTGGAAAGGTCTCCCAGTGTACCTACAATGCGGTCCGAGTTCCAAAAAGCTCTTATGAATACTAGGTGATAAACAATAAATGCCTACAGAGTGGCTATGTCTCCTGATCTCTTAGATCCCAGAAGATACCCCAGGAATAACATATATCTGAACCCAGGAGTTCTAGGCATTGTAGAGGGATGTAAAAATTCAATGCCCAGGGTGTTTGGCTGCCCTTTCCTTTAGGCTTGGTCATCAGGTGAACACGGAGGAGCTATGGAGTCAGGGTCTTGGCATAAAGTGTGACCAGGGAGCATGGAGTGGGGAATCCAGAGAATATTTGGATTCAGGAGGAACAGTGATCTTCTGCCTTTACTAGAACTATCTCTGGCCTTTTCCAATGTAGCTTATACATCACATAGCAAGGTGACTATATATATATATACATATGTATATATATATATGTATGTATGTATTTATACATACAAACAGTGAAAATAGTCATTTGTGAGATGGAGAAAATGGGGTCCATGATTATCGCTCACAAAAGACTGCCTATTCCCTACTTGTACACACACCCTGGATGCCCTTGATTTTTGTACAGTTAATTCTCATAAAGACTTTTTATAGATGGAATAGTAGGAATATCAATTATCATTTTTAATATTAAAGGGATTTTTAGTTCTTTCCATATTTTTTAATAAAATCCCTTATCTTCCAACTTAGAGTCAATACTGTGTATTGGCTCCAAGGCAAAAGAGCGATAAGGACTAGGCAATGGGGGTTAAGTGACTTGCCCAGGGTCACACAGCTGGAAAGTGTCTGAGGCCAGATTTGAACCTAGGACCTCCCATCTCTAGACCTGGATCTCCATCCATTGACCCACCGAGCTTCCCCATTCCTTCCTCTCTTCCTTATAGATTTCTCAGTACCTTCACAGCTGTCTTGTCTCCACCATGGATGCTCTTTCTACATAGGTGGTCCAGTCAAGATTCATTTCCCACCTTTGCTCTTTTTATACCATTTCTGGCTCCTTTTCTAAGTCTGGGACTGTAATGGGAATGTCCAAATGTGGTCCTTCCAATGCCCTTGATGGAGAAAACATTTTGTTATAATGGTTTGTGCAGATCTTTTCCATGTTTCTTCTGATTGTGGTCCCTTTCTCATTTTCAAGCTCAAATGACCTTGGGATAGCTTTGCTTAGTTGAATATCGTGCCAAACTTTCTTTAAATTGATTTTACCCTCCATTAATATTCTTTACTTTATGAGACAACATTTCTCATAATGGTGTCATCCTTCTTTGTACTACAGACAAGCTTAGATGCTAACCCAGTGATGCCTTTGGCAGTCATTTCTTTTTAGAAAGTAAGTCAGCTGTTTGGTGTCTAAGATACTTTTTGGCCTCTTTTGACCTCCTTGTTTTGGCAATTAACTTATATTAGTTAAACTTTTGAATAAAATTTAGAGCTGATGTTGAGAAATTTTCTGTTGTTCATTTCCCATTGCTTTAAATTTTCACTTGTTTAAATTGTTCAGGATTAAGTTATTTGGGTTGCATGCCATAGATTTTCCTCCTTGCTATCCTTTCTTTTTTGTTGTTTTTTACTCATTCTGATTTGAGTTCCCAAGAATCACTATAGACAGACAACTGACCCAGAGTGAGAGGGTTTTTTTTTTAAACAAACAAACCAAAAAAAAAACCATTGAATTATTTCTATTCCTGAATTCTAAATTGAGGCTCAGACACATCCCTCTTTCTTTTTTCCTAGGAATTTCAAGGAATGACCCACCTTAGAGCATGGTAGATAGAAAGGGAATAGTATAGGTTCATCTTGTTCAGTAAAGAGAAAGTAGTTTAAATTTGGAGAATCTGTTAGAAGCAAAATTAAGTCCTTGACTTTCTTATTAAGAAACATTACAGAAGGGCAATTCGGACAGGGCAGAACTCAATTTCTCCCCCAGTTGTTAGGGACAAAGAGCTAATTCTATGACTACCAACCATCACCTAGGGAATAGGGAGGGCACTGAGAGTTTTGATGAACCATCCCTTCATTGGCTATTCACCAGTTAGAAATGTCTTGGGATGTCCAAGAGAGGAACTGAATAAAGAGCTCCCAAAGTTGCATTTAGGGATCTGAGCAAGGGAATTTCCTGATCTTTGATTCCCAAGAGAATCATAGATCATTAATTTATTGGTTATTCCTAGCCTGGTTGATAAATTAATTATCTTACTAAGAAGACAGTCTCTTGGCATTTTTGATCCTCATAAGAGAGAACTTCCATATTCATAATAGTCTTTTCTTGTCCATTAAAATATAATCTATTCCATTCTTTATGACATTATCTGGCCCTCACTATGTTCACTGCCCATTAGTTGTTTCTCAAATGAAATGTTATCAATAGAGGCTTTAAGCCATATGCCATAAAGAATTGAATTGATGCCAAAAAGATGCCAGAAAGAGGGCCAGCTAGGTGGCTCAATGGATTGAGAGCCAAGCCTATAGAAAGGAGATCCTAGGTTCAAATCTGGTCTTAGATACTTCCTAGCTATGTGACCCTGGGCAAGTCATTTATCTCTAACTTATTTCTTGATGCCTTTAAGCAGATGACAAATTCTATTTCTTAAACCGATGTACTCAATTATAAGCACATATGTGAAAATATAATGTCAAGGAGGAAAGAGGGAAGAGTCCTGCTACCCTCTGACCTGGTCAGACCTGGCTAAGAGTCCTGGGTTCAGATCAGGGCATCGTATTTATGGAATGACATTGACAAACTAGAGTGTCTAGAGGAGGTCAATCAGGGTGGTGAATGGCTTTAAGATCATGTCAAAAGAAGCCTAGTTGCAGGAACTGGAGATAATTATCCTGGAGAAGAAAGAACATGAAAATTGTTTGTGTTCAGGCATTTAAAGGACTGTCACAAACCCAGAGGCAAAACCAGGAATAATTGATGGAAACTGGAAAGAGGACAGTTTTCAACTTGATGTTCCCAGCAGTAAGAATTGTCCAAAATGTGCCTGGGCTGCCTCAGGAGGGGGGTGGATCTTCAATTAAAGGATGGGGAGCCATTTGTGAGGCATCGTATATCCAGGATTCTCCATGAGGTGCATTTGGGACCAGCTGGATTCTGATGTTCCTTTCTAATTCTGATTTTTGAGGATTTGCTCTAGGGTTCCACACAGAGGTTCTGGCAGAGTCAGGATTTGAAGCCGGCTCTTTCTGATTGCAGTCCAACCTTCTAACTCTATACCATGTTGCTTCTCTTAATTATTCATTTCATTTTGAATTACTGCTTTTTTCTGGAGTTGGTTCCAAATATAAGAGAGGCAGTGTGCCAATAGGACTTCAGCAAAAGCCAAAGGTCTGTGGGATTAAAAGACAGAGCTATTAAAAAGTAAAGGAAAAGGCCTTCGGCAGCAATGCCCTAGAACACTTACTATCCGTGTGACCTTGATTGCCTCCATTTCCTCATCTGTAAAATGAATCAGAGAAGGAAATGGCAAACCGCCCCAGTATCTTTGCCAGGAAAACCCTAAATGGGGTTACAGAGTCAGACATGACTGGAAAAAAATGACAGACTACCACAGAAAGGATGTGAGGTTTGAATACCTTAATTTCTTTAAAAGGGGTCAAGAAGATGATGAACTTGCTTCCAGGTCAAAGACTGTATTCATATCTTTGTCTCTAGCCACTGTCCACATAAAGTTCCCAAAGGATTTTGGGAGATTAAAATGAACACGTGAGAACTATTCCTTCTAAGGCACCTGGGAGTAGTTTGCTGAAGGAAAGATTTTTGAGTTCTAGAAGAAGTCAGTTGAATAGGAAAGGCCAGCCTTCTTCAACTTCCTTCCTGAGGAGATGAACCACTTGAAAGGGTGAAGTTCTGCGAGAGCCAACCAATAGAAGCTTCTATTGAATGTAACCAAAAGAAAGTTGCCCTAGCTGAAAGAGGGCTGGAGCACACTCATTCCTGCTTAAGAGTCTGAAGGACCATCAGGCAAACCAGTGCGGAAAGTGAGAAAAATATAGACACAAGCCAGGCTGGTCCCACAGAGACACTGTGAAAAATCAACCTGGTTGAGCAAGGAAGCCACCAGACCATCACCAACATCATGCCTTGCAGTGAACAGCCTGCTAATTCTCTACAGAATGAGCATTGAGCTCCCACAGGTCTAGAGTACTGACTTAGCTTGGTCCCTCATGTATGATGTATCTGATAATGGACCCACTCTTCCCCCATCTTGGACTCTGGATGTCTTTGTGGGAGAGCACGTCCCTGGTGTTAAGGGAAATGCTTTGAAAATGTTGTTGCTGTACCATTTAAGTAACTGAGTCTACAGTCTGTAAAAGAGAAACACACCAGTGGGGGCTCAAAACTAAGGGATTAGAAGGACTAATTAGATCTATGAACTCAACCTAAGAAGGGAAGTGTTAGTTGGGCGAGTGAGTCCCAAAGTGGGAATAAAATAAAACTAAAACTACGTCGGCACCTATTGACTATGGAATGGTTATAAAAACCCTAACATGACAAATGAATGGAATAGAAAATTAATATTAGGTACAAAATCAAGAATGTCAATACAAATAGAGAAATGTTGGAAGATTTGTTTGAACTGATGTAAAGCAAAAAGAAACAGAACCAAGAGGACAATCTATATAATAATTAACAATAATGTAAATGTAAAAATCACTAAGAAGAATTTTTATTCTTGGTGTAGTGAAGAAGGAACTAAAATTGGGGTCAGTAAACCTAAATTCAATTCTTTTCTCAGCCACTGAATAGCTACAAGACCCTGGCCACTTACTTTCCCTAGACTTCAGTGTTTCTTCTACAGAAGCAGGGGATTGGATGAGAAGGTCCCTCAAGTCCATCCTAGCTCTAAAGTCTTATAATCTACATAATGGGGGGAAACAGGGAATATCCAGGAAGAGGAGGAAACATGGCTCCTGCCTCTGAGCAGAGAGGTAGGAGAATAGGACAGAACGTTGCAAACATTATCAGATTTGAAGTCCTGTTTTTGCCCGCTTGTTTTTCTGTGGGTTTCATATGGAAGTGAGGGGAGGAGGGGAGAAAGGGATTCTTGAAATGACTGTGAGATCACTTCCAAAGGCCTCAATGTGCTGAACTTGGAGTCTCAAGAGTCAAATGTTATTCCTCACTCTGACACTTAGTAGCTGTGTGACTTTGGACACAAACCTCTCTGGGCCTCAGTTTCCTTATGTAAAATGAGAACCCTAGCCAATGGCTCATAATGTCTCTAAGTCTATGATCCTGGGAACAATAAAAGATACTTGAACAAATGAAACTAGAGAAATCTTGTCTTTTCTTTTCCAAAATGACTTCAGCAAAAGGAAAAATAATTTATAGTATTTCATTTCATCTCTAGATTAAAATGAAATAACACAATTATGGGAACTTTTGTTTAAAATTGATTCATATGGAAGGAAGATAAAATTCATTGAAAAGATTCAGAAAAAAATGTGTTACCTTCGAAATAAGCTCTCGAAGGCTAAAAACAAATATCAAAGGTAACTTGGGTAATAAATCTCTGTGTGAAGGTAGCATCGTCCCCAGCAGCCTTTAAGGACAACATGAACCGAAAGAACTAAGGGGTGATGGAAGATGCCACAGACTTTAATCAGTTTCTGTACATGGGTTTCATTGATCACCAGAAACGTTTCAATTCTGCCCCGTTGAACAAGCTGTGGAAAATGTCATTGTATGATGGTTTTCCTCATCTACCCAGAAGTGTTCAATGAGATTCTGTGCAAAGATAAGCAAAAATTGGAACTGACACAGGCAAAGATGGGTTGGGGACCAGAAAGGGGACGGCATTCTATTTGGCCTGGATAGTAGATCTTACTGTCAGTACAGCACAGGGCTCTTCTGGGGCACTGCCTTAGGGCTAAAAGAGGCTGAAGAAGAAAAGAAATGAATCATGGCAATGGAAACTTTCTTTTAAAAAATTACACCTATTGATTTGTTTTGTTTTTATATCATCCATTGTCCCTTGCATCCCTTCCTCGCACTTTTCCCATCTCTGATAACAAAGTTGCATTTTTGTTTTTATGAGAAAAAAAGAGGTAGGAAATGGAAAAACCAATTAATACCTAGTTGCATGACCTTGAGCAGGTCACTTAACTCCCACTGCTTAACCCTTTTTATTCTTCTGCCTTGGAACTTATACTTAGCATTGATTCTAAGACAGAAGGTAAGGGTTTAAAAAACATTTATATTGTCTGTTTTATCTATTAATTTATCAGAGATGGAGGTCCAAGGTTCAAATCTAGCCTCAGACACTTCCTAGCTGTGTGATCCTGGGCAAGTCACTTAACTTCTATTGCCTAGTTCCTGATCTTCTGCCTTAGAACCAATATACAGTATTGATTCTAAGACGGAGTATGAGGATTTAAAAAAAAAGCAATCTTATTGTTTAAAAAGAACAATAATAATAACTGACATTTTCTATAGCACTTTCACACCATGATCTCATTTAAGCCCAATGCTAATAGCCCTGCAAGGTGAAGCTAATCTGTGAGCTTGACCTTTTTAGGGTAGCATAGTAATATTCTATTACATTCAGAAACTGCAATTTTTTTTAACCATTCCCCAATCCATCAACATGCATCTGCTTTGTTTCCAATTCTTTGCCAACACAAAAAGTGCTGCTATAAGATTTTGGTGTATAAAGGAAGCTTTCTCTTTTTTCCAATGACCTCCCTGGTTTAGACACCAACTAGTGCAGTCTCAAATCAAAAAGTATGTACATTTTAGTTGTTTTATTTGAATAACTCTATGCTGCTTTCTAGAATGATTGTGCCAGTTCACAGTTCCACCAACAATGTATATGTGCCTGTCTTTCCACATTCCTTCAAATATGGACTATTCCTATTTTTTGGTCAATGTTATAAATTTGCTGGCAATAGATTAAAACTTGAGTTTTTGTATTTCTCTTATTATTAGTGATCTGGAATGTTCTTTCATTCTTTCATAATAGCTTTCTAGTATGATGACCTTTCCACAGTCTCATTCAGTTCAGTTTCCCAGAATCCCAAGAGTTGCAAGGGGTCTCACTAAACCCAGTGCAAACTGTAGAGGAATTCTTTTTCCAGGACGCCCAGAATGTGGATATTCTATTCTCTTTGAGACTTTTCTTCAGGTGAAAGACTCAATTCCCTCTTTGTGCTTCATGTGGCATGAATTTGAGGCCCTTTCTTTTAGGGCACTTAGAAGTGTGATTTTAAAAGAACAAAGCAACCAGAAATCATTCTCCCTTGCCTACATCTGACCTTAAACAAATTCTAAATTACTAAATTTACTTTTTTTTAAAGTTTCTTTCTGATCCTTCCCTCTTTCCATGCTGTTCTTTGCTACCTAGTCACCTCATCCTCCCTCCGTTCATGCCCTCTTGAACCTCAGAATTATTATCTGTTCAGAGAACCTCCAAGTTGTATCCTATAAACTCACCAGAGGGGAGTTCAAGTAGATGCTATGCAAAGCTTTGTCAAGGATATTGTAAATAGAATTCAGACTCTGGAAAGGGTAAGAGTATCGGTCCTCTCTGGTCTCTTTCAACACTGTGATTCGAACTCTTCTCCTTTCTTTATACCTTCATTTCTTTCTGTGCTGACTCAAACAAGACCTGTTCCTCTTATCTCACAGAAAGAGGTGGCCTCCCCACTCCTTCAGAAAGGGAAGAGGCCAAAGCTTCCATAAAGATGGCAGGTAGGACTAGGTCTTTGAGTGGTCACTGCCTATGTAGCCTGGGCAAGTTAGGGAGATCTAGGCTCCAAAACAAAGATGGCAGGGTTTTAGCATACCTCTTTCCACAACCTCTACCCCATCTCAGTCCTCATTTTAAAACAAACAAAAAAAAACCCCACCTCACCTTCCATCTTAGAATCGATATTATGCATTGGTTCTAAGGCAGAAGAGTGGTCAGGGCTAGGCAATGGGGGATGAGTGACTTGCCCAGGGTCACACAACTAGGAAGTGTCTAAGGTCACACTTGAACCCAGGACCTCCCATCTCTGGGTCTGGTTCTCAATCCACTGAGTCACCCAGCTGCCCTCATATTTCATTAGCATCACCAACTGAACAGAAGGGAGGGGAAACCTCAGTTATTGGGTTTTGTGTTTCGCTTCTTGGAGAATTAAAGTCATCTTTCACTTGTCATTAATGGTTTGCAGGTTGGCTGTGGCTCATTGATTCTTGAAATCACTTTGCCTGAGAATAACAGATTCTCCAAATGACCAGGTTTCCAGTCTCTTCTCTGTCTAGGCTGTAGACATAGCTATGGGCTTCAAGCAAGTCATTTACTATGCTTGCCTCAGTTTCCCCAATTACACAATAGGGGAAATGCAACACTATCTCCCGGGGTTATTTTGAGAGTCAAGTGAGATGATGCTGGCAAAGTGCCCAGCACAGTGCTTGGCACATAGTAAAGGCTAGTTGTTGCTATTGTTATCATTACGATTATCAGAGGTATTCTGGTTGTATATGCATATGATACACTGTGGACATTCAAATCCATCCACTCATATACACGTGCACCTGTGTGCACAATGCATGCATGGAGACACATATGAATTGCCTTAACCTCTCTATTTATATGTGTGTTGCAAATGCAAACACATGTCCACTCATGTGCATACCCACAGACACTAGGGAGACTGTGGAGAGAGTAGTCAAGAGTGGATGCTTGGAGTCACTGGATGTGTGACCTTAGGTGAGTCACTGGCTTCTCTGTTCTTGAGCTCTTCATCTGTCAAAGGAGGGCATGCTGGGAATCACTTACCCTCCCTCCTTCATGTTATCAAAAAGGAAACTGAGGCTGAGAGATGAAAAAACTGGTCTTTCCCTCACCCCCAGGCATGGCCACTGAGAAGAGCTGAGGTTTAGCCTGGCTGGAAAACCAGCTCTTCTCCTCCTTCTCACCACCACCCCTCTGTTTTCTTCATCCTGATCTGATGATACTCCTTTAAGGAGAAACAGAGTCCAGACCTGAGAGGGGAGAGGAAGCCCTGGCAGGGGAGCAGCTGAAATGCTCCAGGTTGCTACAAATAAACAAACTAGGAAACTAGGAAAGTGCTGAGTAACATTGTCCCCAGAGCTCCTCTCCCATGGAGCTTTAAGAGGCTGGCTGGAAAGGGAAGAGAGCTACAAAGTGCCCCAAGTACTGATCCCTCCCAGAATTCCCCCCACTCACCTACCCAAGGCCAAAGCTTGTTCTGCTGGGGGCTCCTTCCCAGAGCTGAGGAAAAGGAAAGCCAGGGCAACTTTGCTGATGGATGACAGCAGCTGGGTGCTGTGGTATAGACATAGAGTTAAAGACTGTTTAGAGATTCTAATGGAGGATTGGAGGTGCTGAGAAAAGCTTCTGAAAAGGAAATGACAGGATTTGGAGCTGGAATAGACCCCTAAAGTATCATTTTACAGAGAAGGCAACTGAGCTCCCTAAAAGGGAAGTGACTTGTCTAAGGTCATACAGGAAGATTTGAACATTCTGTCTCCAGAGAGAGTGCTCTTTCCCCTGCAATAAATTCCTGCTCTCGGAGAGTCATGAGCATTGACATATTTAAGGGGAAATCTAAACTTAGCTTTAATATAACTGAAACAAGGGGGGGTAGGGAAGGGAACAAGATTTCTAAATCAAATATACAAAAACCAACAAAATCCTCACATTGACAAGACTTCCCTCCTTAATGTTTCTTCTGAAGCCACTCATTTTAGTTCATGTATAATTCATTTATTAATTCTTCTTTTTAATTATACTTTAGAATCCATAAATAGTTTTTTATTTCTAAACTGACATCAATTTGAATTTTCCCCAAAAATTCTATTTTGCAAAATTTTCCATTGGCCCCAGTTGTTCATTTCTTTTTCACAAATGTTTATGCATGGTCTACTGGGTACAAAGCTCTGTGCCAGCTCTGAGTGAGATATTGGCTGTTATAGCTATTAAGAAACCTGGCAGTCATGGAATATTAGTAGCAGAATTATAGGGAGATTTGGGGTAGCAATCTTATAGCAAGCACCCCCTCCAGGGCTAATTCCCAAGCTCTCACTTGAATTGACAGCTGGGTACCCAGAAGGTGGCTACTATTCTACAGAAGGGAAGGGAGGGGAAGAGAAGAAAGAAACGGGAAGGACTCTAGAGATATTCATAATGGATTCGAGTTTCCACTAGTATACCTTATGGGCCCCCACTGATGGACTCTCCCAAGATTATCAGCCAGGAGACTCAATTACTTTTTAGAAAGGATATTTTATAACAGAAATATAAAAGATAGCTATTCCAGAAACCATAAAAATACACCAGGTCTCTGAGGGAAATGGGCTTAAATTTGGAGAGCTCATATGGCCAAAGAGTAAATTTTCACCTCCTAGTTACTGGAAGTCCTTGTTTCTCTTCTTGGAATTCCCATAAAGTTCTTCTTAGTGTAGATCTCTACTGGGCTCCAAAAGTCAGGACTCTTAAAGTATCCTAAAGCTGCCTTTTCTCTGCGTGTTGCTTAGCACCCAATGTAGATACTTCCATCAATTCTTTTTTGCTCAGGGGATATTGTTATTTTAATAGGTACTCTAGATCTTTGGGGGGGGATTCCCTTCTTTTATTTAGAATATTTTCCCATGGTTACATGATTCATGATCACACACCCACACACACACACTTTACTCCCCAAACCCAAAAAGCAGTTCCACCAGGCTATATATGTATCATTGTTCAAAACCTATTTCTGTATTATTCATATCTGGAGTAGTGTGGGTACTCCACATCTTTGGACCTAAAGTTCATCACCTGGCCACTGAAGGAAAGGAGGAAAGAAGAAAGAAACTTGATCCTCCCCATTCCCCAGGGGCAATTCCTTCTCTGAAGTCTTTCACTGCTAGATTTTATCAACATATAACTGGCCTGCTACTGGAATGTCTGATTCTGAACCAGCCTCTTGTGTTCTATACTGGCCACAGGGGAGCTAAGTCTTTTAGCTGAACACAAGATCTTTTCTCCTTGGTCTTATCTCCTCTTATCCAATAGTCAAAGCATTTCCTTCTTCCTGAATTGGTTAAGGACTTATTCCCATCTAGGGTGATTAAGTGGCACAATGGGTAGTGCACCAGTCCTAGGTTCTATAAAAATGAGCTGGAGAAGGAAATGGCAAACCACTCCAGTGTCTGTGCCAAGAAAACTCCACAATGTGGTCACAAAGAGTCAGACATGACTGAACAACAAATTGTGGGAAATGAATCAACTTTGGAGAGCATGGAAAAGCAAATGGCACTTTCACCAGACCAGAGGGGTGGGCATGGAATGGAATGCCATCCAGGCTCAAAAACAGTTGGAGCCGAAGACTCAAGGTTCTTCTTATCTGAGACTCTGAGTGGAGCTGGGTGGAAGAAATGGCAATCTCAAAATCCTTTTGCTTGAATTGAATGAAGATCTCAATGCCCAGTTGAAGCCAACCTTTCAGATAAAGACTCTCTTTTTTTCCTTAGGGGAACCCAGAGCGTATTCCCTGAAGAGATTTCCTTGGTCAAGCCTCAAGAGTTATCTAGGAAAGAAAATATCAGGGACTTCCTCTTCCCTCTGCCCTTTCCCTTCCCTTCATTTCTTCATTCTTTCAACAACGCTGTATCAGAATAAATTAGATACTCTGAGTTATACCAGAAATTGATTCAGAGTCTATGTAGTAGGAGGGGAATTTCAATCCATCAGTTAAGAAGGAAGTTGTGGGGAATAGACTTAATAGTCTGGACTGACTGACTCCATTGACTGCTCAACTCAGTGAAAGAAAGAGGAAGTGCCTCATAGAATTCAGTCCCCAAACAGCTATTCAGTGGTTCCTTCTCTTTCTAAGTCCCCCTCACTATTACAATGGGTTGCTTTCATCTAGCTCTCTTAGAAATTCAATTTAAAACAACTCTGAGGTCTCATTCCATACCTATAAGATGGGCTATTATGACAGAAAAGGAAAATGACAAAACTTAGAGCTAGGAATATGAGAAAGTTGAGACATAAATGCATTATATGGGGAATTATAAACTGATTCAATCATTCTGGGAGCAATTTGGGCCTATGCCCAATGGGCTATAAAACAGTACATACCCTTTGACCCAACAATACCATTACTAGGTTTGTATCCCAAAGAGATAAAAAATGGAGGGGATCTCTATGTACAAGAACATTTATTTAAAGTAGCTCTTTTTGTGAGGGCAAAGATTTGGAAAGTGAAGAGATACCCATCAATTGGGGAAAAGCTAAGTAAGTTATAGGATATGATTGTAATGGAGTACTGTTGTGTTGTAAGAAATGACAAGCAGGAGGAGCTCAGGAAAACCTGGAAAGACATATGTGCCCCCTAGTAAAACATAAATTCTTTGAGAGTAATAGCAGACTTTTTCATGTATTAATTCCCCACCATTGAGCACATAAGAGCCTCCTCATTTCTTTTAATTTCCTCCTCTAATAGGATTGGTATGGAAAGATACCAATGTGGAAGCTCCCTTTACTGAAACTGATGGGCAACTCATCTGTAACTGATGGGTCTTAGAAAGTTGTCTGGGTCAGAACTGAAGCAGAGTGAAGAAAGCAGAACTGGGAGAACATTGTACAGTGACAAGAATACTTTACAGTGAACAACTGTGAATAACAGCCATTCTCAGCAATACAATGATCCAAAACTATCCCAACCGTTGGATAGATGGATGGAAGGATAGATGGATAGATGGATGGAAGGATAGATGGATGGATGGATGGATGGATGGATGGTGGATGGATGATAGATGGATGGATGGATGGTTGGATGGACAGATGGATGGATGAATGAATGAATGGGATAGATAGATGGATCTAGAGCTATAGGTGGATAGATGTATGGATGAGGAGAGATAGGTAGGTAGAAAGTTAGAAAGAAAGAAGTAAGGATATATATATATATATATATATATATATGTATGTATACACACACCTGTGTATGTGTTTGTGTGTTTATATATCTGGGGAAGTGGGTTTGTCATTTAATTTTCAGTAACCAAGTCAATAAGTAAATGATACATTCATGTTCTCTTCCCCTGTTCTCCTTCATGCCCTGTGATATATAGTTTTAATAATGCCACCAAAATAATAAAAAAATAAGTTGCAAAATTACAAAAAAATGAACATGACTTGAAAAAAGACATAAAAGAAAACATCTCTCTCCCTCCCCTTTGCAGAGGTGGGAAGTCAAGTGCACAAGTGTTGGATGTTGCATATTTTCAGACTTTTGTGTTTAAAAAATACTATCTGGTGGCTCTCTGGAAGAAGAAAGATGAATATGGGTAGAAAACATAGTGATTTTAAAAAGACATAAATCTATATTAGATTGCTTACGTTGTCAGAAAAGAGGAAGGAAAGAATTTGGAATTCACAATTTTAAGAAATAATAATAATGCAGGTAGTTTTGCATGTAATGAGGGAATAAATATTTATTTTTTTTACAAGTTGACCTTATATATATTTTTAATATTTTTCCATATTTACATAATTCATTTTCTTCCTCTCTCCTCTTCCCTCCCCACTTCAGGATCCAATAAACACTTCCACTGGGTTATACAAATGTTATCACTTATACCTATTTCCACATTATTCATTTTTACAGTAGGACAGTCTTTTAAAACCAAGACCCCCAATCATATATCCATATAAACAAGTGATAAGTCATTTGTTTTTCTTCTGGGTTTCTATTCCCACAGTTCTCTCTCAATGTAGATAGCGTTCTTTCTCATAAGTCCCTCAGGATTGTTTTGTAGTAGCAGAGTCTAGTACATTGGACTGTTCCACAATGTTTTATTTTCTGTGTACAATGTTCTCCTGGTTCTGCTCATTTCACTCTGCATCAGCTCCTGGAGGTTCTTCTAGTTCACATAGAAATCTTCCAGATCATCAATCCTTATAGCACAATAATATTCCATCATCACTATATACCACAATTTGTTCAGCCTTTCCCCAATCAATGGACATTGTTTCATTTTCCAATTTTTTGCCAAAACAAAGAGCGCAGCTATGAATATTTTTGTACGAGTATTTTTCATTATTATCTCTTTAGGGTACAAACCTAGTAGTGATATTGCTGGATTAAAGGCTATACGTTCTTTTAAAGCCATTTGTGAATAGGAATAGATATTTTTAAATGAATCAATTTTAGCAGGAGTGAAGTGGCTCAGTGGATTGAGAGCCAGGCCCAGAGATAGGAGGTCCAAGGTTCAAATCTAGCCTCAGACACTTCCTAGCTGTGTGATCCTGAGCAAGTCACTTAACTTCCATTGCCTAGTTCCTGATCTTCTGCCTTAGAACCAATATACAGTATTGATTCTAAGACAGAGTATGAGAATTTAAAAAAAAACAATCTTATTGTTTAAAAAGAACAATAATAATAACTGACATTTTCTATAGCACTTTCACACCATGATCTCATTTAAGCCCAATGCAAATAGCCCTGCAAGGTGAAGCTAATTGGCTCATACCATAATGAAATCTGTGAGCTTGACTTTTTTAGGGTAGGGCTCCATAGACACTTGGAAGATACCAAAAGTAGAGGGAAAAGTAATACTTATTAACTCGGGTTTTTTGTTTTGTTTTACTGCAGGAATCATTGATGTTAGAAAAATTCCTTCAAATTCAAGAATCTGAATCTGTCGTAATCAGCAAGGATGGAGGTCTCTATGACCTTTGGCAAATCCCAGTACATCCGCCAGTCTTATTTTCCTCCCTTGAAAAATGAATGGGGTGAATCAGATGACCTCTAAGTTCTTTCAAAAGTCGAAAGCTAATAATCCTACCAGCTAAATTAAATCATAGATCATTGAAGATCTGAAGGAATCTTTAGTGTCTATCCCAAAAGAGCAAGGAAGACTTTAAGCCTTGCCACAAGAAATTAAAGCAACATGGAATCATCAAACCATCTAGTCTAGGTGTCTCATTTTACAGGTGAGAAAACAGAGGCCCAGAGAGGTCCAATAATCTGCTTGGTTTTGAACCTAGGTCTTCTGACTCCATATCAAGTTCTCTTTCCACTATGGAGTTATAGCTATAATATTTCATATGAAGCTGAGCTCTTTGGTTTTTGGTTTGCTGTGTCCATAGCTCCTAGAAAATGCCCAAATCTAGCCCATAGGGTTAGGAAGTGAGTGGTTTCTGGTCTCAGGTTTTAAGGTCTTCCTACTACTCATTCCTTGTAGCCATGAGGGATTTGACTCTCCTCTAGGAAGCATCCAAAGTAGAATTCAAAGTCAGATCATCATGATTCCAAAAGCCAACACCCTAACCATTGGCCAACCTTCTGCTTGACACTAGAAGACAGAACAAGGAGTACCAGGTGGATTTTGCAGAGAGACAAATCTCAAACATTTCCTAGCTGTGTGACCCTGGGCAATTCACTTCACCCTGTTTGCCTCAGTTTTCTTATCTTGCAAATGAGCTGGAGAAGGAAATAACAAATCAAACCAATACCTTTGCCAAGAAAAGCCCAAAGAGTGGACACAAAGAGTCACAAAGAGTGGTCATGACTCAGACAACTGAACAACAACAAAATTTAGGCTTCATATAATATCCTATTAATGAGAGTGATTCCAAAATGAAATAGCTAACCTTGAAAGGCAGTGAATTCCCTTCACTGAAAGTCTTCAAGCAGATATTGGATGCCCCTTTATGGGGGATATTGTTTGCTGATTCTAGTTCAGGTACAGGTTGGACTAGATGCCCTTAGAGAGCCTCTCTAGCTCTGAAATTCTATTATTCTATGGCTGCTAGAGAAGTCTGAAATGACTTTAGTAAAATGTACACTTGAGGATACGGTCTGGTTTGGTTTTTTGCTGTGTCCATAGCTCCTAGAAAATGCCCAAATCTAGCAGGGTCTTAATAAACATTTGCGGCATCAGATTTGAAGTTAGAGGACTGGCATTCAAATCCCAGTTCTGGCCCTTATTACCAATGTGATCTTAGGTAAGAGAATTAACCTCTGTGAAACTCAGTTTCCTCATCTTAAAATGAACTAGATGATCTCGAAGGTCCTTTCTAGCTAAGGAATCTGGGAGTCTAGGAATTGAAATCCAATTCATGATGAGCTACAGGTAGAAGGATGAGTAGAATTTGGATGGGGAACTGTTTTTGTTTGTTGTTTATCCTTCATTTTCAAAGAAAACAATGGCATTGTGCTCAGTGATGGCTTGGCTTCCACTTGAATTGCATTTTAGTGAGGCAGGGTTGTGCAAAATCATCAGTCTTACTCTCTCTTAGAGTCATCCAAGTCCAGAAGCAAGGCAAAATCAGGACGACTGGTGATGGAGGCAGTGGGCGGCCTTGGCATCTTCAATGATTAACAAAGCTCTAAGCACTCCACAGGGCCTCCTTCAGTCACTTTTGTGACCATTGAGGCAACTGTTGGTGATCTAGGGGGAAGTCTCCACCAAGCCTGTGAAGATTTCTCTGGAAAAATGGACGCATGAGAACAATTTGGATCAGGTAACAAGGGGAGAGAGGAAAGAAGTAATCTTGGACAAGGGATGAGGGGAGAGAATGTACCCAAAAAAGGCAGTGACTTCAAAAGCATTTGGGCAGCTCTTGAGTTTACCGAACAATGGCAACGGACCTGCTCATTCATTCAAATAAACTGTAGAAGTCCAAACAAAATCCCCAGAGAAGCTCACCCAGGAGCTTATCCATCCATGATTGTCTTACCTCACTGGAAGCCCATCATCCAAGGAGCCCACATTCTACTCTACTAACAGAGGGTCAGCAGCCTCCACCCTAGGATCTGGTTCACCGCAGTGGATAATTGGCACGTCAGGCCCTTTGGTGAGAAGCAAGAGAAAAAACATGTTTCATTTCAAGATATTTTAAATGGTGGAAATGTTCAAGCAACTAACCAGCAGTCACTTTTATTTCTGACACTCCCCATCAATTCAACATGGTGCATTCAACTAGAAAAAAAGACTCATGCTTTTTTTTTTCTCCTTATTATCCTGAGGCCCCTGGAGAATCTTTCCAGAGTTAATCAAATGTGAACAGAATCTTATTGGAAAGTTAAATTAAGTAATGGATTCCTAAAACCCATAGGCTAGCCAGCTGTTTTGTCATCGGTCAGTCCTTTCACTCAGGTCCAACTCTTCATGACCCCATTGGGGATTTTCTTGGCAAAGATACTGGATTGGTCCTTTACAGATGAGGAAACTGAGGCAAACAGGGTTAAGTGACTTCCCAGGTCCACTTAGCTAGTAAGTGTCTGAAGCCAGATTTGGACTCAGAAAGATGTCTTCCTGAATCCAGTACCACCTTGTTGCTCATGAGCTACTTTACAGATTCACATTTCTGAACATGAACCAGCTATCATTTTTGTTATGGATGTTCTGTGGAAGTAGGAGTTCTTGACTATATCTAAAAGCAGTATGGTGTGGTAGTTAAAGGTCTGGCTTCGGAGTCAGGATGACCTCACTTCAAATACTGCCTCTGAAATAACTCTCATTCAGATCAAGTGGCATAACCCTTGAGTCTCAATATTCTCATCTGTAAAATGGAGCTAATCCTAGGGTTCATCGTCTTCACAGGATTTTTGTGAGGAAGGGATGAGGGAAGGCAGGCAAGCAGGAAGGAAGGAAGAAAAGGAAGGAAGGAAGGAAGAAAAGGAAGGAAGGAAGGAAGGAAGGAAGGAAGGAAGGAAGGAAGGAAGGAAGGAAGGAAGGAAGGAAGGAAGGAAGGAAGGAAGGAAGGAAGGAAGGAAGGAAGGAAGGAAGGAAGGAAGGAAGGAAGAAAAAGGAAGGAGGGAAGGAGGAAGGGAGGGAGGAAGGAAGGAAGGAAGGAAGGAAGGAAGGAAGGAAGGAAGGAAGGAAGGAAGGAAGGAAGGAAGGAAGGAAGGAAGGAAGAAAAAGGAAGGAGGGAAGGAGGAAGGGAGGGAGGGAGGGAGGGAGGGAAAAAGAAGATATGGAAGGAGGGTAGGAGTGATGAAGAAAAGAAGGGAGAGGGGAAAGAAAGGAGAGAGGGAGGGAGGGAAGGAGAAAGGAATCCTATATCAAAGGCTGACATCACAGTCTATTTCTTGAAACCTAGAATTTCCATAGTAATAACACCCCATCTCTGCACTAACATGCAATCAGCATCCCATTCATCAGTGCAGTGAAATTCACCCACTTCCTATATGGCTGATAATGATGGGGCTTTTGCCTTGCTTTTCATAATTTCTAGGCTTTTCAATATTCATATTTCAATACTTTTACAGCCCATGCCTTTATCAATCTCTTCCTCTACCAATGCAGAAAATGGAACCTACAAAGTTGGTTCTCTGTCTATTATGCCACCCTGACTCTGAGGTAACAGACACATAAGCAAACACACACATTTATATGTATTGTTTATATGTATTTATTAGAGGAATCTTTTCTCGGTGTATTCACTTCGTTCAGGTCCCAAGTCTTTCAAGAAAGACTTATGTAGGCATATCTACAGCATAAAGGTAGCACTAGGTAAGCTGCTTCAACAGAATTCTCTCTTTCACCACACATTTATTTAGCACCTACTATGTTCAAAGAACCATGCTGAAGGCTAGGTAGTAAGAGACAAAAATAAAACAAGTCCTGCCCATAAAGAGCTTCCCTTCTAATTGGGGTGGGAGAGGAATGCAACACATACACAGACAAGTAAATACAAAATATATTCCCAGAAAAGTCAATAATTTGAGGAGGGGTGCTAATAACAGAGTGGAGGTCAGACAGATTTGAGGCCTGAGTTTAGCCTTAAAGCAAGCTAGGGGTTCTAAAAAGTGAAGATGAATGGGGAGAATTCCAGTCCTGGAGAATCCACCTAGGCAAAGACTAGGAGATAGAATGTGCAAGGTGGCAGATGGGATGTAGTATAGGAGGGAAAGCAAGTAGATTAGCTTGATTGGGATGTAGAGTTAAATAAGAGACATCAACATGGCATTAGTCTAGAAGGATGTACTAGAGGTGGCTTGTGAGTCCAAAGATGGCTCCTATCACTTCTGGATTCAGTCTGATCTTAGACAACATTCAATCCCATCAATGGAATCATCCTCAAAGTCTTTCCAAATTGGTGGGAGCTGCTAGAGCTTGTATTCTATTGACAGATCCTTTAAGAACCCACAATCATCTCAGTGGCTGCTTAACATTTATCCTTCAATATTTCAAGTGTCTGTGATTTTGGCAAGGAGGATTTTCCCACTAATGAAATGGATTCCAACTCTTCTATGTCTTACTGCAGTGGACCTCTGATCTCATCAATGTAGATATTCCCTCTGACAATGCAGATTATAACTCATGATTTTAAAACCACGTAAACCCTTAATCTGAGTCTTAGATGAAGAACCACATCACATTGACAGAACTCTCAATTCAGGAAAACTCTCTGAACTATTGAAAATGAGGTTTCCACCAGAGGATAGTGGATTCAGAACATGCCTGTCCATTCTATGAAATTCTTGTCCATGGGCTCCCATAAATTGACACTAGCAGTTCTGTCCAAATTCTGGGGACCTTCTTTATTTTCTCTTTACATTGACAGTAACCTGGAGAAGAATATTAGTTGTCCATTTTTTATCCCTTGCTCTTGTCATGTGACCAGGTCACCATCTTTTTCATTCATCCATATCTTTGAAGCCATCATTTAGCTCTCCATCATAATTCCTTCTGCTGTATTGTGCTGACTCCCACCCTGACCTTCTCCATTGTCCTTCTTATTTTCAGTTGTTCAGAGAGAATTTTCCAAGAATCAAATGTTCTATTAATGAGATTTGGCTTTTCACTGATTACTTGGATTGAATTAAAGGATTTGTTGTTGTTCAGTTACCATGGCCCTATGGACCTTAGCACACTATCTTCCAAAGTCTTCCATGACACAATCTATCCACCTCATTCTCTGCTCTCCCCTTCTCCTTTTGCCTACAATCTTTCTCAACTGTGTCTTTTCCAATGAATCTTCCAATAATTCTTTTCCCGTCTTCTCATGATATGGCCAAAGGATTTTCATTTCAAAGTAGTTTCATTTCATCTCAAAGTTGTCATCCTGGTGAATAATCTGAATTCATCTCTTTAAGCACTGACTGCTTGGATCTTCTTGGTGTCTACAAGACTTTTAAGTCTTCTCTAGCACCACAATTTGAAAGCATCGATTCTGCAATCCTCAGCCTTCCTTATAGTCCGACTCTCACAGCCGTCCATATATGACCACAGTTTTGTCTACATGGACCTTTGTTGGCAAAGTCATGTCTCTGCTTTTTAGTATATTGTCCAGATATGGCTTTACTTGCAAGAATCTTTTAATTTTGTGGTTCTGGTCATCATCTGCCCTGATCTTTGAGCCCAAGACTAGAGAAACCGACACAGCTTCCATTCCTTTTCCTTCTATTTGCCAAGAAGTGATGGGACCAGTTGCCAAGATCTATGTTGAGCTTCAAGCCAGCTTTCACACTCTCCTCTCCCACCATCATCAAGAAGCTTCTTAATTCTTCTTTGCTTTCGGACCTCAGAGTGGGATCATTTGCATATCTGCATTTGTGGATATTTCTCTTGGTGACCTTAATTCCATCTTTTCATTGGTCCAGCCTGGCATTTTGTATCATATACTCTGAACATAAATTAAATAAATAAGGTGACAGCATATGGCCTTGGCCTCCATTCCCAATTTTAAACCAATCAGTTGCCTTAAAAGGGGCAGAGGGGGAGTCCTTCTGAACTTGGCTAGGCTTTCAGACAATAGAGCCTTAATCAGACTGTGGGTCCACTGTGGGCCCACACTCAGCATAGACCAGCTTGGTCCTTCTGCTTCCTCCTCCTCTCCATCCTAGTGCCTTCCCTCTGATACTGTCTTCCATCAACACTGTATATGCTTTGCGTGTTCCTAATTGCATGCACATGTCTTCTCTAGTAGAGTGTGAACCCCATGAAGGGAGGAACCATGTTTGCACCTTTCTTTAAATTCCCAAGTCTTAGCCCAGTGAATGATCTACAGTTGAGTGTTTAATAAATACCTGTTGCCCAACCGCCTGGCTAATAGGTCTCATCAGAGTTTTGATTCATTGTCACAGCTCTCAAGAACCCAGGATCACCCTCTTTTCTAAGCAAATATTTTATTCCTCATCGTTTCATGTTTTTCTAAAAAGCAACATTTCAAAACTGATTCAATATATTTTTATAGATAGATAGAGAGAGAGATTTACAGATAGACGTAGACTTTATATATGGAGAGAGATTATAATTTTGTTTTCAGATATACAGAATGGCTGTCAAAAACACGATTTATATAAACGATTTGAAATTCAATCTCCAAAATATTCCACAAAGATGTCTGCATGACTTTAGAAAACTCACATAGCAATTTCTTTTTTCCTTGGGCAGAAATTCTCGAGTCTTCATCAATAGATTTTAGCAAACTCTTCTAATATATATTAAATTCTTATATATATGCGTATGACTATATATAAAACTCAACATAGCAGATAAAAGTGCTGTGGCATGCATTTCCAACAAAATTATGTCTAAATGTCCAGAGAGTGATACAGGGACATGAGCAATGGCCCTGGAGGCTGAGGACCTGCTTTCAAATCCCGCTTCTAATGCTGACCACTCGTGTGAGTTTGGGAGAGGGCTTTACTTCCCTGTGCCTCAGTTTCCTTGACAGTAAAATGAGGGTATTTTAGCTCTAAGGAATCCTTTTGGTTGAAGTATGAACAGCTACCAAACAGATTTTTCCTTTAACAGAACTGTTCCCCTTCCAGCAACTCAGGCCCCAGAAATACACAGATTGGGGCATCTAGATGGCTCAGGGGATAGAGAGCCAGGCCTGGAGATTGGAGGTCCTGGGTTCAAATGTAGCCTCTAGCTGTGTGACCCTGAACAAGTCACTCAATCCCAATTGCCTAGCCCTTATTGTTCTTTCACTTTGGAACCAGTACTGACTCTTGGATGGAAGGTAGGAGCTTTTTAAAAAGGAACAAAAGAAAGAAATGCATGGGTTTAAAGGCAAGGTCTGGAACCCAGCATCCACAGTCGACCTCATGAAAACTGATACATGTGCGGCCTGAGCTCCGATGCAATCTAGGGCATGGCTCCAGCCTGTTGGGAAACACATCTGTTTCCTAGTTTGTGAAGCTTCCAGATGGATGCCTTTGGGCAAATTGTCATCTTTAAGGCTGGATGAGAAATTTGAAAATGCAATTCCCAGCTCCCTTTCAGCTGTGTCTTACCAAATGGCTCAAGTTCTTTTCTAATAGGCCAATTACTTACAAGAGAAAGAGCTCCCTTTACAAGGAAAAGAACCAAGATGGAGCCCAATACAGCTGGATCTCATTATCTTCCCCTGGATTTTCAATGCAGACCCTGGGCCCCTAGAACATGATCTGAGAGGAGTGAGTCCTAGCAGAAGACGATTCAATTGGCCCTGGTGCTTCCCCTAGCCTTAGTGCCTGGGGGCAGCCTAGTGCAATGGGAAAAGCCCTGGAGTCAGGAGCCAGAGGACCTAGGTTCAAATCCTGGTTCTGTTGATTATTCCCTGTGCCATCTCAGGCTATTCACTAAGCCTCCATGTTTCCTCACCAGTGGAGATGGCTCTCTTGCTTCTGGCTCTTGGGGGACTCTATGAAGTAACTAATGCCCAAGTATCCCCTCCTTACAAGAAGTGAGAGTCCTCTTTACTGGTGAATTTGTTATCATTACAGTGATGGAACCAAAACTTCCTGAAACGGCACTCAGGGGCCAGCGCTCACAACCACTGCTACCTACTAGAAGCTCCAATGCTGAATGGAATACACCTTCGCCTCCATTCCCTAAGGAAAGTAAGCACTTACCACTACCTCTGAGACAAAGATATGGAGGAGCAGGACCAAGGACCACAGGAAGGTCTTCTGTGGAGAGTGGGGGCTGCTGCTGCCACAGAGACCACAAGAATCGAGAGATCTAGAGCTGAAAGGAAGCTTAGAGCACCTCTGGTCCACTGAGGATAGTGGAGGTTAAGTGACTTGCCGGAAGGAAGGAAGGAAGGAAGGAAGGAAGGAAGGAAGGAAGGAAGGAAGGAAGGAAGGAAGGAAGGAAGGAAGGAAGGAAGGAAGGAAAGAGAGGAAGGAGAGAAGAAAATGCATATTTACACATTTGTATGCATGTACATGTATGTGTGTGGGTATGTACATATACACATATCTCGGATATAAAGTGTTCAGAGGGAAACCATAGAAACTAACATAATTTTTTACATTATTTCCAATGTTACTATTTCCTCAATTACCATAAGAAACAAAAGGTAATGACTTTATCCATAGCTTTCAAAGATTTTCTTATAAGTGGCTAGTTTTATAGATAGAGTTGTTAGGCCTAGATTCAGAAAAAAACAAGTTCAAATTTGACCTTATACACTTTCTATCTGTATGACCCTAGATAAGTCACTTAACCTCTGTTTGCCTTAGTTTCCTCAACTGTAACATAAAGATAATAATGGCACCTCTCTCCCAAGGTGGTTGTGAGAATGGTGACTAGCAGCTGCTTAATAAGTGCTTGTTTCTTTTCTAATTAAAATGTTTTTATCATTATTAGTTACTAAATTTAGAACTAAAAAGAAAGAAAAGAAATTATTCTGGGTTGGGGGTCAGGAGCACCAAGGTTCTGTGAGATTTAAAATGGTTGAGGTCTTAAACTGTAGTGATTAAAATAGTGGAAGATATAAATTGTGATAGATATAAGAGAGGGTGAGTAAATTTGACTGCAGAAATATGTTTCACTACAGTGTCTTGGGTTTTAAAATCAAATATAAGGTGGTCGCCAGGGAAATATTCCCAATTATTCTAATACCCAAGTCAATTGGGGTTTATAGAGATTTTAATTAACAATACAATGAGTAATCAAAGAAAGAGAGAGAGAGTAAGAAAGGAATAAGTATGAAGGGCCTCAAGCCAATATGGCCTAGACCTGAGTCTTAAAAGAGAAATCAGTCAGTTTTTTAACACTCACCACAAGGTCTGACTAAACAAGGATACTAGTGACACCAGGCCAGTGTCCTTCCTCAAAGAGTCTTCCAGACAGAGATTGCTTCAAAGGGCCTCTCTCAAGAGCCTCCAGAGCTCCTAACCCAGAGGGACAGAGCCCCTCAGAGGAGCTCCTCAAGGAACTCTCTTTCAGAATGAGAGTCAGAAATCGAGATCTCTGAATGAGATCCAAGCTCTTATTTTTAAGGGCAAAATCTCCTCTATCACCTCCCCTAAGTCTTTACATCTACCAATCACTGTAGATGTTTTCTAAAGGACCATCCATTTTGAATTCACAGCTGAGTAGTTTTAATCTCTTTAGTAAGTCAGGAAAAAATGCTACTGTGTTGACAAATTTCATTAGAAAAAACCTCTGAATAAGTTATCACCCTTTTAGGTTTAAGTAGTTTACAAGTTGCTCCACCTTTATAGGTACTTAGTATCCCATTGTATTAATTCTAAAACAGTCATGACTCAAAGAACTTCCTGTCCCTTCCATAAGCATGGATCAAAGTACTTTCATTGTTTAGCAAGCAGTTTTCTGTCCTAAAGCAGTCTTAAGTAGGGTGGAGCAGGGACACTCCCATAGCTAGGAGCCCCCACACTCAAGTAGAGTCCTCACCATCTGCTAGGGAATTTTTTAAAGTAGAAGATTCCCCAATGGGGGAAAACCCTAACATTCATAAGTCTGAGAAATTTTGAGGTTTACAGTTCAGATCCCTTCTTTGATGTTTAATAGGTATATTGTTATAGATGATTCATTTCATCTCCCTGAGGCTTCCTTTTCTTATGAATAAAGGGGGATAATATTTGCATTATCTCCCTCCAAACCTAAGTGAGCCCAAAGTTCTTTGTTGACCTTCTAACATTCTAGAAATGTCATATGTTCTCCTTGTCCAGAGCAGAATTCATATGGGCCATAAATTTCGTTGATGTTCAGTCCTCTGCAGCAAAAAAAAAAATCCAGAATCTATGAAAATTAGAGGTATTGTACAGAAATGGATATCAGAGTACTGGATTTGCAAGCTCAGAGACCCTGGTTAAGTCCCCAAACCCAGTGCTTTGGTTTTATCCTATGGAAAATAAAAAGGTTAGATTCAATTACCTTTAAGGTCCTTTCCTGCTCTAAACCTATGCTCCTCTACACATTTCCACCACCAGCTTGGGGCTGCCATTTTGATCAGCCATTGATCCAAGTGAAAATTCTTCCCTTTTCTGGATTCTTTAACCCTCTCCACTGATTTTTTTAAGAGAAAAGAAAAATCAATAGGCTATACCAATACAAATTAAAATGTACTTCCTCTGGTTTGAAAAAAGAAAAGACAGCCTAATGTCAAACTGACTCCCATCAATATGCTTTTTCAGAGATTGTTTCCCTCCCAGTTCAAAAGAACCATCTAATTATCAACCTCTGTTTTGACTCATCTTCTGACCACATAAAGAATTTCTTGTTATAGAGTGTTTCATCTAATAAAAAAATACTTCCACTCCAGTTGGGTTCTAGGCACACCAATTTGATGCTGCTGCTGCCTTTCCCCCCCTCCTTTGAATCATATTTTCCACCATCAAAGTCTCCCACCCTTGTTTCAAGCCACTATGGAATCCTGGGAGTCAGTCAGCCATGATGGCTTCCAGTCTGAGCCCAGACCATTTCTCCTCCATCCTTGGCTTGCCTTGGCCTAAGACAATGAACAGTCCTGATGGGGATGGTAATAGTGATTTTTTTTCTTGTTTATTTTAACTCAAATTTCATCCTCTTGTGGGCGGCACAGGATAAAATATTCTGAATGTGGCTTCTTTCTCCCTCCTCCTTTCCAACCTTCTTCATATCTGGTCAAGATCAATTTCCCTGACAGAGGATCCCAAAACTAACTGTTCTTTCTGATTTGAAACCATCTGTTTTCCTCCACTTAGCAGCTCACCACTGGCCCCTAATCTCTCAGCCTCCTCTTCATCTGCATTCTTGGCTTTGTTTCCAATTCTGCTTCTCCCCAGACAGAGTAAAAGATGGTGAAGTCATGAGATCATTTTCCATGCTGGGCTTGGCCACAGGATAAAGCTTTCAAACATTCTAGTATGTTTCCCTAGGGATGGAGCAAACTTTTTATCCGTAAAGAAGTATTCTATTCATTGACTTAAAAAAAGTAAGCAAGATTAAGCTTTGGGGAATTGTGCCTGTGGCTCCAGGGGGCAAAGTTAATTCTTTAAAAGAAAAAAATCCATATTTTCCATCTTTAGGACCTCTTACCTCTCTCCCAAGATAGAATGCAGAATTTCAAAACTGTTGAAATTACATAAATCAATGCATCATGAGGCTCAAACCATCAACTTGGGTCAAATATTGTATCTTTTCAGAATTTCAAAATGTTTTCTGCTATTTTAGCTGAGAACAGGTGTCTAACTGTGATTTTTTATTTGGAAATTCACTCATCCAGTTTCTCATGTTTCAATGTTATATTTTCATGATCTGTCTTGATCTCCCCAAATGGGAATATCAAGCCTTATTTGGAGCATTGATGGCCTCGTGACACCAATGGTCACTAGAAATTAAATGGTGATTCTTAACTATTTCTAATTTTCAGAAAGTTGATAATTAACCTTGGGTTTTCTCGCTCTTATTTTTACAGGGGGAGGGGGTGATAAGAAGAGGAAAAGATGCTACAAATGTTTTATTCCCTGCCTCCTTTCACCCAAACATCAATCTAAATTATATCAGTTGTTATCTGAGTGACTATGTGGAAAATGAGTTTATATTATAGTGTATGGAAAGATGAGGGAGATCATACCAGATGGCTTTGACTTCCTCAGGGAAAGTAGAAGATTAGAGGACCAAAAGTCTACCACTATAACTACAGGGGTGTGATGGATCTAGATCAAACTGACTTTCAGGAGCTGGTTGTTAAATTTTCAATGCGAGCATTTAAATCTTAAAAATTGATAAAACACTAGAAATCAGAGCCTGATTTGTTATTTTGTTGATTTCTAGACTAAAGAAAGTGATGGAGAAAGTGTTAATATTTCAGATTCAATTTTAAAATATATCATTTGTACATTTTTCCCCCAAAGCTGGTTGTTAAATATTTACCAAAACATCCCTACTAGACAAACAAGACTTTCAGCAACATTCACTTCAATCTCTTCATTTAACAGAGGAGTCTGAGGTTTAGACAAGTTAAATGACTTGCCCAGGGTCATACAGATAGTAAAGTATTAGAGTTTTTGAGCCCAGATAGACCCAAGGTTAATCCAATCATATTTAAAGACCTAAACTTAAATGCCAGCTCCTTCCTGGAGCCTTTCTGGATTCCTCTTCAAAATTCAAATAGTATTGTGTTCTGTACCTCTTTGAGGCACTGATCATGTGATGATGGTGACAATGACAGTAATGATGACGATAGTGGTGATGATTTATTCATTCCATCCTTGGAATGGTGCTCCATCCGCTTAGCCACTCATCAGAGATGGTTTCATCCTCAGCAATATTCCTTGTTGAAGAATAGGAAAGAAAGGCATCTCTCCCAGGACAGGAGCCAAGGAGGGCGTGGTGGCTCAGCCCCAGTGAGAGTGAGATATGGGACAAGATACTGGCCAGCCACAGCTGAGTTTTTGCAGATTCCACACTGAGGAAATGCTTAAAGAATGTTTCTATGAGCCTAAGAGAAAGGCCAGTTGTTTTCGAAATCTCATTAAGATTTGCATGAAAGTTCTCATTTCTGCCATGCTTCAAGGTATGATCTCTGTTATTTTCTTGTCTCAGCATCTTGTTAGACTGACCTCTTGATTCTTCTGGGAAGAAATGGGATTTGATTGCCAAAAAAGCACACACTTGGAGAGACCTGGGTTCATTTCCATTTGACAAGCCTCTATGAAGCACCTACTGTGTGCCAGGCACAGGACTAGGCACTGGGGATACAAACATAAAAATAGAAACTATCCCATGAACTCAAGGAGCTTGCCTTGTATTGGGGCCAAATGACATACCAAGTGATTACAAATAAACTATAGGCGAGTGAAATAAAAAAACATTTGGAAGTGAGGCTGAGAGAGCCCTAATAACTATGGGAGTACAAGGAAATGATGGTCTTTTCTAAGAGATAACATTTGGTCTAAGCTTTAAGTGGAAGCAAGGAGGCCAATAAGTCAAGAGAGAGAGCATTCTAGGAATGATTGGACAATCAGTGAAAGGAGAAGGCAGATGGGAGGGAGCGAGGGAGGCAAGAAGGGAGATGGGATGTCATGGAATGATTGGACATGGCATGGCCATGGTTTGCTGGACAATGCAGACTGGTAATGAAGACTAGTTTTTGTTGTTGTTGTTGTTGTTGTTCAGGGGGTGAGGGACAAGTTGAGGGGGATAATAAAGACTTGTAGAAACAATTAATAATTAAATAATTTTAACAACATCTTAAAAGTAATGTCCTGTGAGAGAAACAAATCAGCTGGTTTGACTTGAATGTAGAATTCTTGAGGCCAAAGGGCTGGGGCAAATCATATCTCTAGATGTGGGCTTTCTTATCTGTAGAATAAGGTGGGGTGGATTGAATTCATCAATAAAGTGACTTCAAACTCTAAAATCAAAGAAGACAACCATGGGGAAGGGATTCACCCTTAGGATTCCACAGTGATAAAAAAGGAAATTCAGAAAGAGGGTCTAATGGTGGGAGAAGGACCAGATGTCATGAAGACCTTAGCTTCATAATTCAAGGTTCTGAGAATTCACCAGTATGGATTCCACTATCTGCCTTCAGACCCCTTTTATCTGGAAAACCATTGGCTGGCCTGAGAATCAATGTCTAAAAATGGAAGACCTTCCTTGTTCTATTGAGGGAAGACAGAATGTGTGTGTGTGTTTGCACGTAGGGAAAAAGAGTCAGAGAAAGTGAGATAGAGACAAAGAGATAGTGAGAGAGCAAGACAAAGAGAATTGAGGAAGAAAGGGAAAATACACAATAAATACAAAAGAGAAGGCAGTTTGTGAACAGGTGACAGATGCTAATAGCTGAGAGATTTTAAATGTATTATTTAATTTTTTCACTTATCAAGCAATAATTTTTCCCTTCTTTTTTCTTCCTTGTGGTCTCTGAGAAGGAAGGAAGGAAGGAAGGAAGGAAGGAAGGAAGGAAGGAAGGAAGGAAGGAAGGAAGGAAGGAAGGAAGGAAGGAAGGAAGGAAGGAAGGAAGGAAGGAAGGAAGGAAGGAAGGAGGGAAGGAAGGAGGGAAGGAAGGGGGGAAGGAGGGAAGGAAGGAAGGAAGGAAGGAAGGAAGGAAGGAAGGAAGGAAGGAAGGAAGGAAGGAAGGAAGGAAGGAAGGAAGGAAGGAAGGAAGGAAGGAAGGAAGGAAGGAGGGAAGGAGGGAAGGAAGGAAGGAAGGAGGGAGGGAAGGAAGGAAGGAAGGAAGGAAGGAAGGAAGGAAGGAAGGAAGGAAGGAAGGAAGGAAGGAGGGAAGGAGGGAAGGAAGGAAGGAAGGAGGGAGGGAAGGAAGGAAGGAAGGAAGGAAGGAAGGAAGGAAGGAAGGAAGGAAGGAAGGAAGGAAGGAAGGAAGGAAGGAAGGAAGGAAGGAAGGAAGGAAGGAAGGAAGGAAGGAAGGAAGGAAGGAAGGAAGGAAGGAAATCTCATTACCAGGAAATTCATTTTCATAGAGATTGCCTGGGTTTTGCTATTCATACCACATTAGTTACCTCAGTTGTTCCTGCCCCTCTGATTGAAGGACTAGGGGAAAGAGGGTTCTAAATGCCTGTTATTCTCTTAATTTGATACCAGCTGTTCTGCTTTGCTTCAACTCAAAGACATCTCACCCTCTAGCATACTCCCTCTCTTTTTCAGCTCTCTTTTTGTGTATTGTACCCTCTCCCATTAGATTGTAAGTTTCTTTTTTTAAAACCCTTAACTTCTGTCTTGAAATCAATACTCTGTATTGGTTCCAAGGCAGAAGAGTGGTAAAGGCTAGGCAATAGGGGGTCAAGTGACTTGCCCAGGGTCACACAGCTAGGAAGTGTCTGAGGCCAGATTTGAACCTAAGACCTCTTGTCTCTAGGCCTGGTTCTCAATCCACTGAGCCACCCAGCTACCCCCTAGATTGTAAGTTTCTCGAGGGCAGAGATGATCTTCTTCTTCTTTGTGTCCTACACACACTTAGTACAGTGTTTGGTACATTAGAGTAAGCACTTAGTAAAAGTTCATCATATAAACACAGTCAAGCAAAATAAATTCAGACATTAGTCACATCCAAAAACACCTTTCTGATTGGCATTCCTGGAATGTACCACCTCATCTCTGCATCTTAGAATCCCTAGATGCCTTTAAGGTTCAGTTCAAGCTCTCAATTCTAAATAAAACTTTGAAAAAATCTCTCAGCTGCCTATTAGTAAAATAGCAGGAGAGAAGAGAAGGAAGTGCATTCCAGGCATGGGGCACCACCAGGGCAAAGGCAAAGAAATGGGAAGTGAATTTTTGTGTATGACGACTGTAAGAAGACCCAACTGATTGGCCAATGGAATATATGAAAGAGAAGAATGAACAATAAAGTGGGAAAGGTAAGTTGAAAAGTAAGAGATCAGATTGTGAAAGATTTTAATGTTTGGTCCTGAAGAAACCACTGGAATTTTTTGAATAGAGGACGTAATGTTGTCAGATCTTCACTTTAGGAAAATTACCTTGGCAGCTGTGTCTCGGGAAATAGACTAGAGAGGAGCAGACCTTGCAGCAGGGATAGCAATTAAGAGGCTATTAAAGTCATCCAGGTGGAAAGTGAAGAGAGCTTGAACTAGGTGGTGGTTGTGTAGGTGAAGAAAAAAGGGATGGATGCCAGAGACACTCCAGAGGTTAAAAAAAAAAAAAGAGCAGGCATAACAACTGACTAGATAAGTACGGATGGCAAGTTATTCTGAGGAGCAGAGACTGACTCTGAGGTCACAAATCTAAATGGGTGATACCCCTGTCCAACATAGAGAAGACTTGAAGAAGGGCAGCTTTAGGGAGAAAGACAATGAGTTGTTCTGGATATGATCAATTTTGTTTCCAGATTATGCATTGATATAATTTTTAATAATTGCTTTCTGGAATTCTGTGATCCATGTTCCCTTCCTTTCTCCACCCCAACTCCCCAAGACAGCAGATAATATGATGTTGTACATAGGGGGGAAAGATCCATAGTCTGGATTCTCTGGTAATGAAGTCAGTTCTTAACCACTCCGGTTAAGGTTATCTGTTCTTCTTGGTATTAAATAGCTTGGGCCAATGGAAGACAGTGTTTAGTATGTTGTGTATGTGTTACCATATAATATATATTTCCAAGTTCACTATGTTGGGAAAGACGACATATATGACATGTATTCTACATACAAATAAATACATATTAGAGAAAAATACATAAAGGAAATAAAGTGAAGAATGGTTGCTCCAATCTGTACTCAGATTCTGTCAGTTCTTTCCAGAAAGCCTTTTTCATCCTGAGTCTCTTGGAGTGGTCCTGGATCCTTGCCTTCTTAAGTCATTTATAGTTGACCATCATACATTCCTGCTGTTACTATGTACAGTGATCTGCTTCTGTTCACTTCTTTTTGCATCAGTTCATATAAATCTTCCCAGAGTTTTTTGTGACTGTCTTGTTCATCATTTCTTATAGCTCAATAATATTCCCTTACAAATCAAACTTGTTCAGCCAGATATTTTGAAATTGAGAGATCTTTAGTCCTTCCTCTTACAAATATCCAATAGAGAAGTTGGAGGGGCAGATTAGAGCTCAGGAAAGAAACTGAGGCTGGATATAGAGAAATAAGTGAACTTCTTAGAACTGATGAGGTTATCAAGCAAGAGAAGAGAGAGACTAAAAGAGAGAAGAGGAGAGAGGAGGAGAGGGGAGGAGAGGGGAGGACATGACAATCTTTTGGCATCCCTTCAGTTACTGAACATGATATGGATGATGAGCAAGCAAAAGAGACTGAGAAAGAGCAGTCTAGAATGCTAGGGTAGATGACTGCAGGTTCTATATCCTTTCTAAATTGCTTCTTCTTCTGGCACAGTGCTAAAAGCAAAAACAATAAATAAATGTCTTGATTTAAAAGAAAATCTTTTGTTTCTAAAATTCTCTCTCCCATTTCCTCATGGAATAGGATGATGTGTGTCACATCTGTAACAGGCACCAATGTGTTTTCTTTTCACCCATGAGTTCTGATATTAATGAGTAGCCTTCTTTCAGTTTGCTTATTCTTCAAACAAATATTATTGGCATTGATTTTTAGCTACATTTTCTCACTTGAATTGTGAGAGAGGACGGAGAAAAGAAAAAGAGCTGCCTTAACAGGCAGGCCCCAGAAGGGCTGAAAAGAACAAATGAACAACAAATTTTAATTGACTTGAGAGAAAAAATATCCATAACTTGGCTTCTCTGGTGATGAAGTTGAGCCTTAACCACTCAGGGCTATACTGTCCTCCCCAGTATGGTGAAACAGCTTATTCTTGAGCCAATGGAGGAGGGCAGTGTTTAACTCTCACAAAGAGCTTATGGGGTTTTGGTTTTGGTTTTTTCCAAGTTTGTCCTCCATCTTGGTTGCAGGTGCTGTGTGGGGGTAAGGCAACATTTCCTCTAATCATCCCTTAGATGAAATTGTAAGGCTGGACTCAGCGTTCATCCGAGCACTGAGTGATGGATGAGGTTACATGAGGTTCTTAGCCCCAACCGATGGTTGCTAAGCAACCATAAACAGGGAACAATGCAACCTTGGCAACCAGCTCTGAGATGCCTGACATGGGAGAAAGCCTGAATCCAAGGCGAGGCTTTCTAACCAAGGAGAGAACACAACCATCCTAACAAATGACTCAGTAGCAGCAGCAGCAGCAGCAGCAGCTCTTAAATAAATAATTTTTCATGAGTAGAGGCCCTCAAGTGAAGGCAGGGGGTAACCATTGGTCAGTCATCATAGGCTTAGAATCAAAAGAGAACTAGGAGATAAGGGAGTCAACTCCCTATCTTTTTATAGGTGGGGACAATGAAAGACAGAGGAGTAAAGGGTCTTGCTTAAGGTCACATGAGTAATGAGTGGCAGAATTTGAACTCAGGTCCTTGTACACAATATCAGCAGGTTTTACACTGTCCCACACTTCCTGCATAGATTCAGCAAGGACAGGTTATGAAACTGTTATCAGAGGACCATTGAGTAAACATGTTACTCCCCTCCCTCCTGAGGGGCAGAGAGGTGATGGACTCAAGATGCAGAATGAGGCAGATCTGTTTTGGACAAGACTAAAGTGATAATTTGCTTTGTTTGACTGTAATATAAGGGATGGTTGCTGTTGTTTTTATAATGGAGAAGACAATAAATACTCAATTAAAAAATAAGGCATGCAAGGCTATTATTAATTGCTTTTTTGAAAGAAGTACTAAAAAAAGAAGCAGGTGAAGGGAACACTATAGGCAGTTTAGCTAGGTTTTAGCAAAGCTTTGGATTAAGTCCCCCATATCATTCTTGAAGCAGAGATAAAAGAATGAAATTTGATGGATTGTTGGAAGCTAGCTGGATGGCTGGACCCAGACACTAGCCATCAATGGCTCAATATCAACTTAGCATAATAATAGTAATTACTAGCATTGATATATTACCTACTGTGTGCCAGGTACTGTGCTAAATACTTTACAAGTATCATCCCCCTTTATCCTCATAAGAGTCTTGGGAAGCAGATGTTCTTCTGTTTTACAAATGGGAAAACTGAAGCCGACAGAGGGTAAGTGACTTGTCCAGGGTGACACAACTAGCAAGTGCCTATGGCCACATTTGAACTCAGATCTTCCTGGCTCTAGGCCCAGGGCTCTATCCATTGCACCACTTGGATGCTTCAAGTATTTTAACATTTTTAACAATGACTCAGACATGAGTAAAGACAACAGGATAATGAACTAGATGGATGCCTCAAAGCTGGAAGAGATAGCTATCACACTAGATGCCTGAATTGGGATCCAAAAAGATCCTTGCATGGTAGGCTATTAAACCAAATTAAATACAATGAATTGCAATCCTGATAAATAGTAAATCCTGGTAAATCTTCCTCTTGGGTTCAAACAATTGGCATCACAAGCACAAGACATGGTTAGACAACAGTTTGTACAAATAAGATCTGGGAATCTTAGTGGTTCACAATAGTCAGAAGTATAATGTGGCAGGGGCAGCTGGGTAGCTCAGTGGATTGAGAGCCAGGCCTAGAGATGGGAAGTCCTAGGTTCAATCCTGGCCTCAGACACTTCCCAGCTGTGTGACCCTGGGCAAGTCACTTGACCCCCATTGCGTAGCCCTTACCACTCTTCTGCCTTGTAACCAATTCACAGTATTGACTCCAAGATGGAAGGTGAGGGTTTAAAAATAAAAGTATAACTTGGCAACCAGAAAAGCTAATCTGATCTTGGGCTGCTTGAAGATAGGTATATTGCCTAGGAATAAAGAGGTCAGTCGCCCTTTACTCTGCCTTGATCAGACTATGCTATTGTTGTAAGTCTTGATCACCACAGTAGAGAAATAACTTTGAGAAGTTGGAAAAGGTCCAGAATAGGACCCTTTGGATGATGTACAGCCTTGAGTCTGTGTCGTATGAGGATAAGTTGAAAGGGAACAGGAAAGTTTAGTCCTGAAAAGAGAAGGCTTGGGAATGGGGCATGAAAGTTGCCTTCACAGATTTGCAGGAAGGGGAGCCACCTGGAAGAAGCCTCAGCATTTTCCTGCTTGAGGATAGAAATAGGAGCAATGGTAAAATGTAGGACTGGAGCCAATGTTAAGAAATCTTTCCTATAATCGAAGTAAAGTGATCCCAAAGTGGACACTGTCTCAGGGGGCTGTGGGCTCTCCTTGGAGATGCACCAGTGAAGGCTGGATGGCCACTTGGTAGAAAGATAAAAGAGAGAGGGGGGGGAGAGAAAGAGAGACAGAGACACAGAGACAGAGAGAGAGAGAGAGAGAGAGAGAGAGAGAGAGAGAGAGAGAGAGAGAGAGAGAGAGACAGAGACAGAGACAGAGAGAGACAGAGAGAGAGGGAGAGAGAGAGAGAGACAGACAGACAGAGACAGACAGAGAGAGAGGGAGAGAGAGAGACAGAGAGAGAGGGAGAGAAGAGAGACAGAACGAGCACTTTTTCAGGTGTAAGTTGGCCTACGTGATCCCTACAGTCCTTCCTGATTCTGGAAGAGACTATCAATGAATCCTTTCTTTAGAACTCTGGCAATAGTGCAGCCCAAAGTCAAGTTGCTCAGGTCCTGGAGGCTGCTAGGTTCCCTCTATTGACAGGCTCCTGGTCAATTATGATGAATGAGAAGCTTTTATTCAGCCTGTCCTATGTGCCAGACACCGTGCTAGGTACTGAGGAGATAAATAGAAAAGTGAGACAGTCGGTTCTTGTTCTCAATAAGAGAATATAAACTTCTTCATAAAAGCCAATCTCTGTTAAACACATAGATGAAACAGGGATGCTAGAAACTGGTACCTAACAGAGAAACTCCCCACATGCTCCTTGGTATAGCTAGGGGTCCTCTAGAAAGTAGATGTAGCAGCCTGGCCCTGGGAAAGCTGGGGAAGACATGGATGCGAGGAGGGTTTATGGAGTCAAGAGGCATGAAGAATGTGCCTTGGAGAAAGAGGGAGGAGCAGTACAAGGGACTTCCCTGGCAGTGGGTCATTCAGTAAGCACATCTTGTGAGCCAGGCACTGGGCTAAGTGCTGGGAATCCACAGTGGCAAAAAGAAACAATCCTTGCCTTCAAGGAGCTTATATTCTAATGGGTAAAGCCAACACAGAAAAGAGAAAAGGAGGAGGAGCTTTGGGTGCTGGGTCAGAGGGGGCTTCCCGAATGAGAGGAACACTGGGACTCAGTGGCTGAGGCTGCCTAGTTCCAGAGGAGAGCTGTGGGTATTTATGAGGGAGGGCTGGGTTTCATTGACAATTTTCCTACTATTCCATTTCGTGAAATGTCTGTTTGGGAAGGGCTGATGGGAGGAGAGACCATATGTCCAAAATGAGATGGGACCGAGCATGGGGGATGGGAATGATGCTGTCTTTTCATTTTTCTTTCTTTTCCTCCCTTTCTTTTCAATGGAGCTGAGGAGTCTGCTCCAGTGTCTTTCTCAGATAGGCAGGGGAGTAAGAGTTTCTTGGCTTTTCTCTCCTGCCTTCTACTTGCTACTAGACAAAGAAGCAGAAACAATTCCCCACCACCACTGGGCCCCTTGATTATTGTGTGCACAGGAGTAAGCAAGAGCGTTAATGTCTCCCAACCCCTCCTCAGTCTTCCAGGATGCATTTCTTCTCCCTCCTCTCTCTCCCTAACTTTCTCCTTATTCTTTCTCCACATCCCCCTCAATCTCTCCCTTCTCTCAATCTCTTCCCTCCCCCTTTCCCTTCTCTTCCTCTCTCTTTTTCCTCTCCCTTCTTTCCTTTCAACCCCCTTTCCTCCTCCTCTATCTTCCCTTTTGGATCTTTTTTCCTTCCCTGTCTCTCTCCCTCTATCTCTCTCTCCTTCCTTTTATTTTTCCCTCTCTGCCCCGTTGCCTCTCTCCTCTCCTCCCTCTCTGTCTCTCTCTTTCCCTCTCCTCCCTGCTCTTTCTTTCCTCCTTTTCCCTCCCCCTCTCCCCTTCTCCCTCTATTCCTCTTCTCATTCTTTAGTTCCCACATCCTTTCTCCCTCCTCCTGTCTTTCCCTTCCTCTCTTGATCTCTCTCCTCTCTTTCTCCCACTCCCTGCCTGCCCCCGCCCCCCAACCTAGGAATTAAGAACTCCACGTCCAGGCAGGCCAAACTGAGCCCAGGAGGGGTAAGCCATTGCTGTCAGAGATATCTGTGTGCTTCATTTTTTTAGGGTGACTGTTAAGCATCCTGTTTCCGTGGTCCAGGAGACATTTTGTTGTATTTGGAGGTTTGTACTGAGCTGAGATTTTCCCCTGAGAGTCCCGGCGCTTGTTTATCTTCATTAAATATTTCACTCTCTCCCCTGAACAGAACTGTGTCTTAATTTAGTGAAATTCTGCCTGGCAGGCAGACTGGTGGCCATTGCTAGGAAAGCTCCTGAGGTGAGAAGGGGGCTGGTGTTTAATCAGTTGGAGTGACAGCAGCCTCACTCCTCCTTCCTGGTGGAAGAAAACAAGGATTGAGCTCCGCAAATCTCTCCTTCATTCCTTCTCCCTGAGAAATGTAATGGCTTTTTGGAGGCAGAGCATGGACTGTCTCTGCCCCAAATCTGTGGGGCGGGCGCTAGAGCAGAAGGTTAGTGGAGGAAGCCAGGTGGCCAGCCAGTAAGCTCTCTTCCATGGGGACCTCCCAGAGGCTTGGGCCACAGGGAAGCGGGAGGCAGAACAACATTCCAGGTGACTTCATAGCATGTGCCTTACGCTTTAGGTACGGCTCCTGAAAAGCCACAAAGAGGCAGTCTGATACTGGGGAAGCATCCTGGATTGGGGCTCTAGGAACTACGCCTGAATCCTGGGAGAGCGACTTAGTATTTATGTGACCCTGGGCAAGTCACTGGTTCTTCTTAGGACTCATTTTTCTCATCTGTCAAATGGGACAACTGGAGGCAGTGACCTCTAAGGTCCCTTCAGTTTTAGGATTATGATCCTATGGTTACATAGCAGTACCTGGCCTTTACTGGGAGCTCATAATTCAACACACATTTATCAAGTGCCACAGGTTACCCAGCACTGTCCGAGGTGCTGGAGGAGATGAAAGAGGAAGCCCGCTTTCATTAAGCTAGGATGGGGTGTCACTGGATCTCACCATGTGGCTCACAAGCCCCTGGGAGTCAAGACTATTTTCACAATCCTGAGAGTTTCATTTAAAATAGAGAGAATATTGATAGATAAACCCCACATAAAAGCTCTTGAGGAGGGCCGTCCACAGTGAGTTTTAAGAGTATAAGGGAGTGGGCCAGCTAGGAGGCTCAGTGGATTAAGACCAGACTCAGAGATGGGAGGTTCTGGGTTCAAATGTGACCTTAGACATTTCTTAGCTGTTGTGGGTTTTAAAATTAATATTTAGTAACTAAGTATTATATTTTTAAAGTTTTATTAATAATAACTAGGGCAAAAGAACTGTCTGAATTCAACCCGGTTGCAGGTCCAAAAAAAGAGAGAAGAAGAAGTTACAACCACTTAAATACAATCATACAAAACTCAGGGATGCAGGAAAAGGGAATTTTGGGAAATACTAAGGGACTTCTGGAGGATGAAGTCCAAAGGCTCAAAATCTCCATTTATACACTGTGTGACCCTGGACCAGTCACTTGGCTCCCATTGCTTAACTCTTACCACTCTTCTGCCTTGGAACCAATACACAGTATTGATTCCAAGATGGAAGGTAAGGATTTTTTTAAGAGTATAGAGGGGTTTGAGAACCACAGATGTACTAGAATGGATGGATGGATGGATCTATGAGTGAATGAATGGAATTATTAATAAAGCACTATGTGCCAAGCACTGGTGATACAAAAGTAAATAGTTCCTACCCTCAAGGTGCTCACTTTAAAAAAAAAACCCTTATTTTCCATCTTAGAATTCATACTGTGCATTGGTTCCAAGGCAAAAGAGTGGCAAGGGTGAGGCAATAGGGGTTAAGTGACTTGTCCAGGGTCACACAGCTAGGAAGTATCTGCAGTTAAATTTAAACCCAGGACCTCCTGTCTCCAGACCTAGCACTCTCTCTACTGTGCCAACTAGAGATCCCAAGGTGCTTAGATTTTAATGGGGGATTAAACATATATGGGGGAATGATGGCTAGGGAGAGCCTCTTCAGTCTACAAAGCTATAGAACTGGTGACTAGAGCCATAGAAGAATAGATTAGAAATTGGAGTTCAAATCCTGCCATAATACTAGCTGTGTGAACCTGAGTAAGTCACTTGATCCTATTTGCCTCAGTTTCCTCATCTATAAAATGGGAAATAAATGGCAAATTACTCATGCAAGACACATGTGCTAGTCATGGAAAGGGACTCCCCCCACACTAGAGAACTAGATAGAGTCAAATCCCAAATTATTTGAACCTGAAATCTCACAGCAGTTAGGTGTTTCCAAGGTCATCTCAGGCAAGTTTTGATGGGAAACAGCCCCAATATCATGGAAGAAGTTCTGGGTTCCAGTCTGGCCTCTGCCATTTGGTGATGTTGGCCAAGGCTTCACTTTTCAGAGCTTCAGTTCTTGATCTGTAACATGGGAAGGGTCAAGGCTAAGGATCTTTGCCAAGAAAATCCCAAATTGGGTCATGAAAGCTGAATGATACTATAGAACAGGCTTAAACACCTACTAGAACTGGAAAGACATCATTGGAAAGGAAACAAAATTACTGAATCCTCTTTCACTGGACAGGTAAAGAAACTGAGTCTCTGAGAGATCCAGTGACCTGACTAAGTAAGGTCTCACATGTAGTTAACAGCAGCTTCAGGATTCCATTCCAGCTCCTCTGACTGCAAATCTCACAGAACTTGACTGATGTCACATTGCACCTGCGAAGCATTCTCTTAAGCACCTACTATGTTCCAGGCACTGGGCACTAGGGGTACAAAAACAAAGAATGAAGCCATCCTTCCTCTCAGTGTTGACCTTCTAAAAAAAGGAGACAAAATCCTAGAAGAATAAACAGAATAAATCTAAGATGGTACTTTGGAAAGAACACTAGACTTTGAGTCAGGAAGACCAGAGTTCAAATCCTGCCTTCACCATTAACTGGGTGACAGTGGGGCAGCCTGTTTCACCCTTAGTTCCCTCATCTTTAAGGTGAAGAGCTTGGACACAATGGCCTCTTCGGACCCCCAGCTCTAAATTTATAACCATTTGATTCTGTAAGTGCAAGGGAGGTATAAACTAGCCATCGGGGGCTGGTCCATGAAGGAATGTATTTAGGCATGAATTGTGCTAAGGTAGGAGCCTTAAACTCCCCGGTTCGGTGCTGGCAGCCCCATCTTCTGGAAGTTGGTTCCTCCTATGGGAGTTGCACATAGCTTGTATCATTCTCTCCCCGGAGTCCTGGATGCATCTCATGCCCAGGAACATTTCAGACATTGGCCTTGGTGGGGGCTCCTCTTGGAGCTGGGCAGATGTGCCCGAAGCTGAGCAGATGGCCTCCCCTTTCCCAGTTGAGCCTAATGTGTGATCCGGCAAATGAGGCTGAACATGAAAATACTCCTCGTTCCCAGAACCTGGGAGGGAGAAGGGGCCTCAGTGGCCATCCAGCTCGAGCAGAAAACTCCTCGGTACCATCTCCTCGGAGACCTCCCCAGAAGCTGCCTCAAGGAGAACAGGAATGCCAGGAGGTCATGCAAGGGGCTCCTGGGAGGACCACCCGATCCAGCCCAATCTCAGAGTATTGGGACCCGGCATCGCATGGCAGGCAGGTATTTCTGAGGGGATCTCATGTGGGGAAGAGCCCCATGATCACAGAAGGAGCTCTGGGTCCCAGTCTGGGCTCTGCCGTTTGGTGAGATTGGTTAAGAGGTCACTTTTCTGAGCCTCAGTTTCTTGATCTGTAACCTGGGAAGGGCTAAGGCTAAGGCCCCTCCCATTCCAAAAGTACATGAGCCTCTGAGAAGATGAGTAGGTTCATGGAGAAGGTAGGAGGGGACCTGGCAGGCCATGGATGGATAGAGAAGGGACAGAACACAACAATAACAATAATGCTCCCATTTACCAAGCACTTCAGGGTTACCAAATGCCTTCCATGAATTATCTCACAACAAATCTATGAACAGGATGCTGTTATTAACTCCATTTTACAGATGAGAAAACTGAGGCTGTTGGAATATAAAGATCTGCTCTGGGTCCAGTCTTCCTCTATGTCCTTAGAGGCTATTTTCCCCCATCAGAGACTTTATAGCCAAATTGACCAACGTGATGTTTCTCAGGTAAGAGATTCAGCCTCCAGTCCCCAAGGCTTTGGGTGGAATGTCCTCCTTTCTCATCTCCAACTCTTAGAAACTTTAACTTCCTTTAAAAAAACAAACCTTTACCTTCTGTCTTGGAATCAATTCGAAGTATCAGTTTTGAAGCAGAAGAGAAGTAAGGGCTATGTTGTGTAATATTTATTGGGAAAGGAAATGGGACTGGGAACACTGTTTGGTGAATCAGGGGAGGGAGATGCCCCCTTCTGAGAGGAAACAGCAGGAGTCCAATGAGGTCTTTGAATGACTCAAACTGAAGTTCGGCTCCCTCTATGACCGGAAATGATAGTCCACTTATCTGACTGCGAATTCAAATAACATAAAGTTTAATAACTAGTTGGGATTGGAGTTTTTCTCAGCTTCAGACCTGAGGCCAGGTCCCAGAGGCTGGCGGAGAGTTTGTCCCACTCCCGTCTGCTCTCGTTGTTCTAATTCGGAATCTTAGCAGTACACAGAAAGCACACAAGAACAATTCCAACCTTTAGAAGCCTGTGTCTTTGGGCTGAACCAAGAAGAGCATGCCACTCCAGACTGGGCTGAACAAGCTCCTCCCTCCTCCGACACCAGGACGCAAGTCCCCTGTCTTCCACCGGCAGGAAGGAAGTGTTAGTCACAAGACCCAACTGCCACTTCCAGTTGGCCCTTCCCCCACACAAACTGTCAGTCTTGTTTCTTTTCCACAGTTGCTGGGGCTAAGTGACTTGCCCAGGGTCATACAGCTAGGATATGTCTAAGGTCAGATTTGAACTCAAGTCCTCCTGACTCCAGGTCTAGTTCTCCATCAACTGAACCACCCAGCTGCCCCTTCTAACTTCCTTCTAAGGTCCAGACCAGAGTTTATGTCCTTTGCCTGGGACCCTCCCACTAGCTGAGCTATTGATCTGGCCCGGTGATGGAGTTTCCACACACAGGTGTCCTACACCCCTGAGATCAGGTCCAGACAACATCAATCTCAGTGATCATATACACACATGGCGCTTCGATTTTCCAAATGAAAACTCTACTTTGGCCCTTCAGGCCCACTGAGGAGAATCAGCTCCAAGCATCTACCCATTTCACAGGACTTTGAAAGCCTTGAGGCCTCTCTAGGGCAAGAGACACAGAAGAAGACTAAGAAGAGACCACTGAGCAAGGACAAAGTGGGGAGAAAGGAAGTTTTCAATCTTGCATGGAGGGTGATTTCAATTCCTAAAGGCAGATTCATTCATATTCTAAGAGACTCCCCTAATTCTGGTATCTCACAAATGAGGAAACTCCCTCCACTTATGCAGATAGCAGCACATCCTTTCCTACTCATCTGTCTGATTTTTGCCCATAATGTCCCATAGATCGTCCACAGGGAGTCTATCCAGAGAACTCCAGGGTATTCCTTGCATTCATATGGCAAGAATATCATGGGAGTACAATTGATGATCATGGATCATTTCTCAGTCTTTTAATAGAATCAGCATCCTCCTTTTCTTCTTAAAAACATTTTTATTATGAACTTGAAAACCCCCACAAACATGGTCATTTCCACATACAAAGCTTGACAAAAAAAACAATTCTATATAAAAGTACAAATCTCTATTGGGAACAATTTAATTTTTCTGTAGATGATCAATTTCCAAAGTTGTCCTGCTCATAACTGTCTTTTTAAACTTCTGCTCAAATTGGTCACTTCTAAATGTCTCAGGGATGCGGCTCTTCCCTTTGGTCTTCACCATCTCACTGTCCCACATTGAAGGGCATCCCTTGGAACAAATAAGGAGAGTTAAAAAACCATCCAAGCAATGACTGAATCTGAGGGCTTCTGCCTCATTCTGCACCCTCATTCATCATTGGTCTTTGGGAGTAAGCTTTGGTCACTGCATTGGTCATAAGGCCTTCAAAGTGCTATCAGATTCTGCTCACCTCTCTCAGTATCAGTCTTCCCAGATTCCTTGGGGGAAAACCCCTCTATCGCAATTCTCTTTGGTCCTTTATCCTACTCATTTCTTCATTGTTAATGTGCTGCAGCACACTGATACCAGTCAACTGATACCAGCCAACCATCAATCCATAGCCCTTTGAGGCACCATGTTGATTCTTCAGAGACTCCTATTCTCTAATTTATGGGTTGCCAGCATTGTTCAAAAGGGGAGGGAAGGAAGGAAGGAAGGAAGGAAGGAAGGAAGGAAGGAAGGAAGGAAGGAAGGAAGGAAGGAAGGAAGGAAGGAAGGAAGGAAGGAAGGAAGGAAGGAAGGAAGGAAAGAAGGAAGGAAGGAAGGAAGGAAGGAAGGAAGGAAGGAAGGAAGGAAGGAAGGAAGGAAGGAAATAAGCATGTATTGGGCACCTATACTGTGATAAGAACTCCACAGATAAAATTCTGCTAAAGCCTCACAACAATCTGCAAGATAGATGTTGTTATTATTCTCAATTCACAGTTAAAGAGACTGAAGCAAACAAAGATTTAAGTGACTTGCCCAGGATAACAGAACTTGTAAATGTGAATTCAGATTTGAATTTGTGTCTTCCTAACTCCAGACTTAGCACTGTGCCATCAGTAGACACAAAAGAGGAGAGGCTATGAGCTGCCTAAGGGCCTGGATAATGGCCAGCATGGAGAAAGGGGTAACTGAGTGTATTTCAGGGTGGCAGTGTTGTAGAGGTCACTGATTGGATAAACAGTTGAGTTGACTTTGGGGGTGTAGTCAATCTCTTTTCCTTGGTGAATGGCATAAAGTAAACATACACCCAAAGAACCTAAGTTGCCCAGCATCCCTGGGGCCACAGCTCTAGATCTAGGACTTTGAGGGAATGAAGGGAAGTGGAAAGAATCAAAAATGTTGGCTCTGAATGCTGGCGCTACCACTTATTAGCCACATAGGGTTGGGCTGGTCACTTCCCTTCTGAGGCATTTCAGTATAGTAAAGAAAATATTGGACTAGAAGTTATAAGACTAGAATTCAAATTAGGACTCTTCTACTACTCCCTTAAAAACTTGGGCAACTGACTTAACCTTTAAAACCTCAGTTTCCTGATTTGTAAAATGATAGGTTTAGACTAGACAATCTCAAAGGAACTTTCCAACTCTACATCTATGATCCTTGGATGCACTGAATCTTTGGGCATCCAAGAGAGCACCATAGCTAACCAGCTTCACCTAGCTCCCCACATATCTCAGATCCCATCCCTCAAAGGCCACTGGGCTCATCAGACCATATCTCTTTGGCATCCAGTTGTCTCCCTTTTTCCACACCATTCCTACCTCATCCCTTCCACCTGCCCCCCACCCTCCACACACAGCTAGGAATAGCACAGCCCTTCCTAAAATTCAGGAAAATAATCTCTACCTCCAGTAAAAACAACAGACAGTCCCCATCAACCATGCCCAAGTGGAGGGTCAGTTAGTGGTAATTTCTCACACCTGGGTACTCTGGGTAGTGATCATCAACTTCATTCCTCCCCTCCCTCAGACCACAGCTGAGGAAAATCATGGCACCATGCCAACTTGCCCAACCACAAAGGCATCCCAACTCACATCTGTTGTATCCTCCAGGCTGCCTAGAAATCGTTTCCATCATGTCATGGAGAGGGAATGTAGTAGATGGAGGTCAAGCCTTGACGTTGAGATCATTTGTTTTTGTTGTTCAGTCATGTCCTACTCTGCTGACTCAATGGACCACAGCACTATCCATGGGGCTTTCTAGTAAGGATGTTGTAGGAGTTTGCCATTTCCTTTTCCAATGAAGCCTTTTGTCAGGCAGAGATAAAGTGATTTGCTCATCCACACACAGGTAGGAAGTGTCTAAGGTTGGATTTGAACTCAGGTCTTCCTGACTCCAGGCCCAGTAATCTTAACCACTGAGCCAACGTTGCCTCTAAGCTAGGGTAAACCTGGAGTCTAATCTCATCTTTGACTCTGTCATGATGTGTGAATCTGGGCAAGTCACATGACCTTTCTGAGCCTGTTTTCTTCCTTTATAAAATGAGTGTTATAAGAGCCTGTACTTCACAGGTTTGGGACAGAGGGAGGGACTTGCTCTAGAAACATAAAATCCATTATTCCTCAACGCCTTCCCTTCCTCATTTCCCTCAGAAGATGACTGAACCTCCTTATCCTACAGAGAAGGCTGAGGCCAACCAATGGAAGATTCCTCATTTCCTTTTGTTTCTTTTAAAATTCTATATTAAACCAATTTCTCCTGCCTTCTTTCTATCTCAGAGGAACACTGGCTCATCCTTCGTTCCAAGTTTAACTCCTCTACCTGTGACCTTGAGTATCCTATATTTAATGCCATTTCTAGGGTCTTCTTTCATCAGTTATGTCCTTAAAGCCTTGGGCTCTCCCCTCTGGCTTTGTTCCCCTGTGCCAAGAAACATGGCTTTTCCAACTGCAAAATGAAAGACTGTCCCTCAGTTCTGCCACCTTCTTGAACCCTCATTTCTCTCCATCTTTTCACTTTCCAAATTTCCCAAAAGAAGAGTCTGTATTTACTTTTACTTCTTGACTACCCAACTCCCTCACTCCATTTCATCCAATTTAACCAAAATGTATTAAATAAAATAAAATTTAATTTAATTTTAAAAAATCTAATACAATCAGGTCATAGGCATACAAGAACAATTCCTGCCCTCAGGAAACTGATGTTCAGTTGGGTTCCTTGCAATTTTTTTAAAACCCTTACCTTCTGTCTTGGAGTCAGTATTGGCTCCAAGGCAGAAGAGTGGTAAGGGCTAGGCAATGGGGGTCAAGTGACTTGCCCAGGGTCACACAGCTGGGAAGTGACTGAGGCCAAGTTCCTTGCAATTTTGTGAAAGCCATTCTTTCTAATATCACCAAAGACCTTCTTATCTAATGACTTTGTCTCAGCTTTCCCCCTCCTTGAACTCTGGAGCATTTGAAATTATTGGCTACATCCTCCTTCTTATAACTCCTTTCTCAGTTGGCTTCCATGACCTTGTACTCTCTGGATTGTCCTTTTGTTCCTTTGGTGCTTTATTTTTTCTCTTTTTTCTCTTTTTTCTCTTTTTTCCTCTTTTTTCTCTTTCTTTTCTATTTTTAAAAGCAGCCATTCCTTCAGATTCCCTCTTTGCTCCTCTTCTCTCCTCTGGCGAGAGAATCCAGTTTGGAATGGAAAGATAACGAGTTGTCCTTTGGACAAGTCAAATTTGAGATGCCTCTGAGACATCTAGTTGTAGATATCCAAGAGGCAGTTGGGGAAGTGAGAAGTGAACTCAGGAGAGAAACAAGGGCTAGATAAGGAGGGATGGGGTTATTTACATAGAGGTGATGGTGAATGAACCCAATGGAGCTGATGAGGTCATCAAGAGAGAGAAAAGTGACGATGGTCCAGAATAGAGCCTTACAGGACACCCACAGTGGCCTCCTTCTGATCACTAAGGCCTAGCAGAAGAAACTGAATTCCTTTCTAAAGGACAACTTTGAAAATGCTTGAGATCAACTATCTTATCTTCTTTGAGGTTTAGATGCTGTCTTTGAAATCTCTCTCCTAACCATCCCTTCTTTCTCATTTCCATTCTGTAAAAATAAAAGGCAGAAACTGTAAAACTAACGAGCAATGAATTGATTATTGACTATAAGCTGATTTGATATTCTGCTTGCTGGGCTTACAAAGTATCTTCAATTTATATCAATGAAGTGAAGCTCTTAAGTGGACGTTTCTTCAGGGCCAGGCACAAGGATGCTAAGGAGACTCTTGTTATATAAAAGTAAACTATTTGAGAGTATAAGGATATTCAGGCTCTTAGCTAGATGCCTTGATGATTTCTCTAACTAGTCTCTCCTTCCTCCAATCCATTCTATATCTCCTGTTAGATTAATCTACTTAAGAGACAGCTCAGATAAAGTATTTCTGTTTTTAAAAAACAACAGGGGGCAGCTGGGTAGCTCAGTGGATTGAGAGCCAGGCCTAGAGACGGGAGGTCCTAGATTCAAATCTGGCCTCAGACACTTCCCAGCTGAGTGACCCTGGGCAAGTCACTTGACCCCCATTGCCTAGCCCTTACCACTCTTCTGCCTTGGAGCCAATACACTGTATTGACTCCAAGATGGAAGGTAAGGGTTTTAATTTAAAAAAAATAATAAAAACAACAACAACAACAACAACAACAACAACAGAATTGCCTAGTAAGGAAACTTCAAACCTAGTCTAAAATCTGAGGCCCTCCATGTCTGTGCTCAACCCTACTTACCACTATCCTGATCTTCATTAATTTCTTCAGCCATTGTTCCTACTTACCTATTTGTCATTCCTCAAACATAACCAGTGCTTGCCTAATTCCTAGAAAAACTAGTGGCAATAGAAGCAGTGTGGAAATGCCTGGGTGACCTTGCACAGGTCACCAAACTTCTTGACAATTGCTTCCTCAATGGTAGAATGAAGTGGTGAGACTAGATGATCTTAAAGATCCTTTCCCATTCAGACTTTAAATCAGGGATGTTGGGATTTTGAGATCCTAGCTAGAGGTCTTTCTTTATTCAGACATCTCTTCTTGCTTGGAATGCCCTTCTTCATGTCCTTACATGGTTCAAGGTTCTTGACTCAACAGTCACTCATTCCATGAAGCCTTCCCTTATTCCTTTCATCTTGAAGCTCTCTCTACCCTTTCTTAACCTCTCTATCAAAGAACTAACCACATTCATGCACTTCTACCTTTTCTCTTACCAGTCTATAGATCTCTTGCTTGTGGGATCCATATTTAATCAATCTGGACTCACCTAGTCCCTTAAGCATAGCAGATATAGACATGAAGAATTAATGAATGGGTATCTCCTCTACAATTTGGTCTCTTTCGATGAAATACTTGGAATTAGCTCAGAATAAATGGGTATACACACTTTCCTCCTTTTGTTTGATACATGGAGGCCCACTGTTGCAAAATGTTGTATACACATGCACTCAATGAATTGGTTACTTTGTTTAGCTAGTTTTTTTTTTATAAAAGGAAAGTCTTATAATGAAATGGGTGTGCAAAAGGGAAATATAAAAAATTACTCTCATGTTTTTTTTTTAATTTTAAAGAAAGATCCAGATTCATGTAGCAATTTCCATTTTATATAAATAGGAAAGGGAAGGGGAAATGAGCTAAGAGGTGGTCTAGTTTATCAACCAAACACAGGTTTCCAAGCTCCTAATCTAATACCCTCTCCTATATCCCACCACTGTTCTGGCCAATTTAAGGCCTGATTGATAAGTCTTTCATTAAAGTCTTTCCATTTTTCATCACTCTCAGAAGAGTGCCTAAGTGCCAAATTGTTTCCCAATTACTCCCACTTATTTTATTTTTGTCCTAAGTATAGTTTCCCCAATTCAGTTTGAGTCCATTTCCATGAACTCATGATTGGCTTCTGAGCTTTGTCTTTGACAGATACATCATCACCCACAGCATCAGAACAAATGTTTTGCATGGGCACAGAGAAATTGGGCCAGATGGACCATGCTGTGAAATGACACTGAACCACAGCATCTCTTCCATTCGCCAATTTCCAGAACAACTGATTCTACATTTGGGGAAACAAAATTTAATTGGATCCCATATGGAAGCCATCCTTTCCTTTCCTTCCCCAAGCTCTCATAGTATTTGAGTTTATCCAGACACCCACAGAGCCCCCTCCATTATTGCCATCTATGATGTGACACTCATTAAGAAGCAAATGGTCTAATACTTCAGTAAATCTGTGATCTCATCCATATGGCTATTCCCTTCAAAAATGGCGCCTGCAAGTCTTTCTTGTTTGCTTTTCTCATATCACTTCCTGCCATGTAGCATCATAAATCCTCTACAAGAGGTCTATTAAATGGTTCAGGGTCTTCCTCTCACTCCCTTGATGTTGCATGGGTACTAACTGAGAATATGAGCAGTATTACTATGAGATTACCCTTTGCTCTTAAGAACCATTCTAACAATCAATAAGAAAATGATGGAGTGATCGTGGAGCAAGAAGACTGTATTGTACAGTGGAAGTGGATTAGAATCAGCATCAGTGGAATTGGGTTCAAATTTCAGCTCTGCCACTTCCTATTTGGATGACCTCCCTGAACAAGTCCCTTTCCTTTGGACCTTTGTTTCCTTATCTGTGAGAGGATTACACTCAGTGCCCTCTGAAGTTCCTTCCAGTCCTAATCTATGATGCTGAAATTAAAATAGCTCCTTTGAACTCTTCCATTCTTTGGAGGCCTTTATCTCTTTTCTATCAGTTACATTTGGAAGAATCTACAAGCTGTAGTTTCTACTTTCCAAGATCACCATGTCCAGAGCTCCTCACATAACTCCCCCAGTATAGGAAGAGCTCAAGTATGTAAATGGATACATTATTGATGATAATAACTTATCTTCAGTGATTTCATCAGCTGCCTCCACTTCCAACTCATATAAAAAAACACCCCTATTCAACCTAGTCAAGTCTTCTCAAATTACCAGGGTCCAAAAAATCCATGCCCCTATGGCCAAGCCATTGGTGAGCCTCTCCCAGCTGAGCTAGGCTGGTCCTCCCTTGGGTGGCAAGCACTAGATGTCCAGCACTAGGCCTGGAAATGAAACATTTCCAACTTGGTAAGACCTACCTGAGTTTGGCCTCTGCTGACAAAGGCATGGAAAGTCCAGGGTTACTCATATGCCGTGATGTGCCAGTAAAGGAAGACCTTTGTGATAGAAAATGAGACTGATGAGGATAGTTTCATGGATGAAGTAGTGGGTTGTTTCTCAAAGTACTTTATATAGATATAGATATAGATATAGATATAGGTATAGGTATAGGTATAGATATAGGTATAGATGTAGATGTAGATATAGGTATAGATATAGATATAGATATAGGTATAGATATAGTTATAGGTATAGGCATAGGTATAGATATAGGTATAGACATAGGTATAGATATAGGTATAGATATAGATATAGATATAGATATAGATATAGATATAGATATAGATATAGATATAGATATAGATATAGATATAGATATAGATATAGATATAGATATAGATATAGATATATCATATTCAATAAAAATAATGGCAGAGGTAAGGGCTAGATCTGATTCCTTTGTGTATGAACTCCCAGGTGGGAAACTCCCTCTACCAGTGCAGGTGGATACCTTCTCTGTAACATGTGGTTTCAGAGACTTGCCAAAGGCCAGTGCCTTTGAGGTTGAGTGATTTGCCCATCATGCAGCAAGTATGGGTCAGAGGTGGGACTTGAAACCAGGTTTTCCTTGTTTCCAAGCTAGCTCTCCTCCTACTAAACCAGGTTGCCTCTTAATAACACTAATAAAAAAAGTCAACAGGCACTGTGCCAGGTACTGAATAATCTCTAACACTTATATAACACTCTAACACTTATATATATATATATATATATATATATATATATATATATATATATATATAACCCTTATATTTGCAAAGCAATTCATGTCCTCTTGTTTGATCCTTATAACAGCCCTGTATGACAGTTGCTGTTATCTTCATTTCACATACAAAGAAACTGAGGGCGAGTGACTTATCTAGGGTCACACAGCTAGTAGGTATCTTCATATTCCTCTTCCTTAAATGTCAGCTTCGAGTCTTGGAAATGTCAGTTGTGTTTAGTAGTTTAATAGTCAAAGTCAGGTCTCCTGCTGCCAAGCCCAGTACATTCTGCACTGCTCCACTGAACTCCTGTCTTCTGCATTAGAAGAGAGAAGGTTTATCACTGAGGCATCCTGAGAAGCTCTTCGGAAGGACCCTTGCCAAGGAAGCCCATCTCCTTTGGGATTTGGAGATGAAATGGGAAATTCTACCACCTTAGCTTTATTCCTTTGGGCCTTATTCCAAGTTCAACTGCTTATATGCTCATTAGCAACTTCATGTGAATTCCTTTGTCTCCTGCTTTCCAAATTATGGCATATTGGGGGAAAAAAAACTAAAAAGGATCCACTAGAGAAGCCTTGATGGAGGTAGGGGAAGAGACGGGTCCAGATTGTCAGGATGACTCCATGGAGAAAGGCACAGTAAATGCCCAAGCCCAGGTCCATAGCCAGGTACTGTTTGAAGAGTGAGTCTAGCTGACAGAGAAAGAATGGACCTTCCTCCCATCTTTTAAGAAATGGGAGACTGTGGCTATAGGAAATTGCCCACACTGTCACACTTGTGTGTGTTGGTTTGATCTGTTGAGCTGCTCTTTTTCTCCTTTTTTACTCTTTGTACAAAAGAGATGGCTCTCTGGGAAGGGGAGGGAAGAGATCTATTTGGAAATGAAGGTGATATATAAATTCAAAGGAGAGCAATTATCAAAAAGTGGTCAGTGAAGGCATCTCCTCCCTCCTCTCCTCTTCTACATTCATACTTGGTACAGGAGTGGAAAACCCAATATAGCTGAGCATGGAATTGGCATATTAATCAGCTTGGGGTAAGCCATGAGGTCTGGGAGCCTACTTCAGTCTAGTATCTTCCAGAGACTGAATGGGGAAGAGCCAAATTCAACTAGGCTTGTACTAAGGGAGGCCATAAAGGGAATCTGCCATGTGCTTGGCATCAGGAAGTAGGTGGTTAGGTCAATGGAGGGACTGGATTTTGGTTTTTGTCTTTGTCTCCTCCTAGCACAGGGCCTTGAACATAGAAATGCTTCATTAATATTTTTCAGATTCAATTATCCCCAAAGGGATGAGCCTGGAGAAGTGGGAAGGTCTTGCAAAGAGGAAAATGTAGACTTGATCTCAGGAGAAACTTCCTCATGCTAGAGCTCTCCCAAAGGGGAACAGGCTGTCTCAAGAGGATCTGCTCCCTTGGACAACTTTAAGTGGAGGCTAGATGGCCATTCGTTGGCTCTATGGTAGTGGGGATTCTTTTGTGGTTAGAGGTTGGACTAGATGTCTGCTGCGATCTGTTCTAACTCTGCCATTTTGTGATTCTGGGTGGGCCTGAATGGGATTGAAGACTTAAACATTTGGAAAGCACTTTCCATGCAAAATCCATAAAACAATCCTCTGCGTTCGTCAAGGAGAAGTTCTTGACCCTTGCATCATTCATTTCTCTGGCAGTCTGGCAAAGCCTATGGACTCTTCTCAGAATCATACTGTTAAATAATTGAAGGAAATGATCAATTCCAGTCAGAGATGAGTGAAAATAAGGATTTAATTATTTTTGCATTCAAGTTCACAGAGCCCTTGGGCATCCATGAACCCCCAGGTTAAGAATCTCTTTACTACAGGTAGAATTAATTACCCCACTGCATTTTACTGAAACCTCAGGATCAGGGATTTTAAGTAATCTGCCTTAGGTCACGAAGTCCAACAATCATCATGAGACCCCCACTGAGCCTAGACTGGAGATGAGAATAGAATGGTCTGGGTGAGAGATGCTAGTGACTGTATGCAGGGAGAGTGATAGAGGGCAGTGCAGAGATGGGTAGCCCTTCCTGTGCTTGAAACGGGATCTGAGACTCACCACATGAAGGCAATGTGGTATCCAGGATTCTAGTGCCCCTGTCTCCCATGCAGCAATAAAAGAGGGACCATGGGGATGGAAAGCAATGGAGGTAAAATTCTCTCATACATCATATCAAAATCATGGACTCCAGAAAGGTTTCTGGTTCTTTGAGGGGAAAGAGAATTCCTGGTGTGGGGTATGGGGGTGGCCATAACAATATTCACCACCATTTTTTTTTGAAGAGGATCAATGACATCACAGGGTGATGTCTTGGCTTGCAATGAATTGGATTTCAGTGAGACAGAGTTGCACAAAGTCGTCAGCCACACTCTCTCCCAAAGTCCAGTGGCAAGACAAAAATCAGGATGACTGGTGTAGGATTTTTAATAATAATTAAAAGAGAAGAAAAAGAAAAAGGGTTCTTTCAGTCAAGTGAGCAGAGCAAAGAGATCCAGAGACTCATACCTATAGCACTTTACCAAAAGCCCAAGCTCCCAAAAAAGAGCCTACAGCTGGGTCACAGCCAAATTTATCTCCTAAGCATCCTTATATAAAATGAGGACATAACTTAAAAGGATGCTGGGAATGTAGCTCAGGTGTGACAAATTTTCCATCTGCACACTGGTGATGGCCTGGGTTGTAGTAGAAGACCCTGGTACCTCTGATGTGTGTCCAAGCTCTAAGTCCTCCATGGTACCTGCTTCCACTGCCTGCATGGCCATTGGAACAAATTGTTCACACCCACCTCTTCTGCTAGGGGAAGCCTTCACATTCTTAGGCTAGACATGCCCCATCAGTTACCTTCATCCTGGTTTAGCCTGTGTACCAAGATGATTTTCCCAGAATGCAGCTGCTGGACAATCTACAGCTCTTTGGAGACTCAGGTAAGAGCCAGGTTCAAAGTGGACACTAAAAGTGGCTGAGTAACCCTGAAAATGGTTTGGCAAGACCTCTCACCAGAGGTGCGAGTCCTCCCTGAATGCTCTGAAAAACCAGTCTCAATCAATCAAACAAACTACAAGCATGGATGATGAGCCAGGTACTTGGGATACAAATACAAATTCAAACCTACTCCCAGGCAATTCCTACAACAAGGACCACGTTCAATCTCTCTGAGTCTTAGGAGGTGAAATCCTCCCCCTTCTCCAGCCTCCCCCACCTCCCCATTCACTCAACATGTGTTCATGTCCACAACATCCAGATATTCTCTGGCACTCATCGGGTCAATTCCAGCACAATTAATTCATCTCTTCCCATGTTTTGGTTAAACAACATCTGGAACTGCTACAGGACTTTCTGTGATTAAAAAAAAAACATTTGGTCTGATTTGTTTCATGTTCTAGTAGGACAGCAGGGGATGAAAGAAACAGCTCTGAGCCCAGGGGGGAGGAAGGAAGCATCCAGGCTTCTTCAGGAAAACACCATAAGAAAGGATGGACAGGTGAGCTGAGGAGGCAAGAAGAATAGACTATAGTCATTCTACAAATTTTTATTAATTAACCTGTAATAAGCTTAAAAGGAACACACTGATATAGAGCATGCCTCTGAGTCAGAAAGTCTTGGAGTCAAGTCCTATGCAAGTCATTTCAATCAATCAATCAATAAACATTTATTAAGCACCTATTGTATGTGAATCTTAAAACTGCTCAGACTGTACCTTAGAAGATTTGGATGAGCTATTCCCCATTTTAAACAATGGAGGTACTTAGTCAGGAGTGTATTGAGAACTTTAAAATTACTCCACCCAGCTCAGACAGTGCCTTAGGGGAAGATAAAGTTGTAAAACTCCTTACTGAACAAGGAAAAGTCCCCAACTCATACTTATAGTGAAGCAAAAATCCTAAGCTAGGTCTATTTTTAGATCTAATACAAAGGGGTACTAAGTACTTATAAAGGTTAAATTAATCACTAAACGGTCAAGCAACTTACAAAGGGCAAGCTTAGCAAAGAGATGTGAAATACTGAGAAGATATAATCTAATCAGAGAAGGTGATAACAAAAGAAGATGTGAACTAAGAATGGTCAGTCCTGGGGAAAATGTCTACTGTGATTGGTAGATGTGAAAATTTAGGGGAGGTGACATAAGAGAAATTTCTTTTTAAAAGGAGCTGGCTCTCTGAACTTAGTGGAGAGTTTGGAGTTAGTTGGAGGAGCTGGGTCTCTGAACTCAGTTCAGGAGTTGAGGATTTCAGTGAAGGACTGGAGTTTTGCTTTAGGACGATCTTGTGGTGAGTGATTAAAGACTGACTAGTCTCTTTTAAGACTCAGGCCTAGGCCACTTTATCTTTACAGTTTTGGCAATTTACAGTCTTGAAACCCATATTTTCGCAGCTACATGTATGCTACACATTGTGTTAAGCATTTGTCATCTGTGCCTCAACTCTATAAAGTTGTAGGGTTGACATCAATTTGCAGTGGTGGAGGGAGATTTCCTCAAAAAAAAATCATTCATCCAGGCAAATCTAGCATTTTGAGACTCAATTTCCTCACCTGTGAAATGAGGGGGCTAGAACTAAATGACCTAAAAACTCTAAAATCTTATCATTCTTTAAGACATGGTTGCTGCCCTCAAGGAACTCATGGTTCCATCTCATTACCCCTGCCCCGACTTCTCCTCCTTTCTTTCTTGTCCCTGTTCATAGTAGCTGATTCCCATTCCACCATTCCCAAATCCATTCTCTCCATGTTGGAAGAGACTCCCAACAGTGACCAAGTCTAACCTATATTTGAGCAGAAATTCTCTATGACACACCCAACGAGTGCTCATTTGACCATTGCTTGAAGATAACCCAAGGAGGGGAATCAGCTGCTTCCCAAGGCAGCCCTTTCCACTTTGGGAGAGCCTTCGTTGTTGGGAAGATTTTCTTGCCTCAAGACAAATTTGCCTCTGCAACTTCAGTTCTAGTTGACAGGACAAGTCCAGTCCCTTTTCCATAGGACAACCCTTGGATCCTTGGAGGAAGCTCAAATGTAAAATAACTCTATCCCCTTCCTCCTTGCTCAGCATATCAGGAGCTGCTATCAATAAAGATGGTGATACTGGAATGGCCTCTATCAGACTCTCTTCCACCCAAGGAGGGAGAGAGGGAGATCAGCTGGATTACAATTGAAAAAAAATTAATTAAAAAAAACAATAGATCAGGTGATGGAAGAATGGAGAAAAGGTGATGGAATCCACTGGACTCCTAAATGGTATCATCCAATGGAGAGAACTGGCTGTCCTTTGCCAAGGCAATATGGGTGGATGGGAGAAATGGTATGGAGTCAGAAGACTTAGGCTGACTGACCAGCTCTGCCATTTACTCTTTGAGCCTGGATGAGGTAGGCAGTCTAGAATAATGGAAAGAGAGCCCAAGGACCTGAGTTCAGTTTCTCTCTCTGATGCTTAGCAACTGTGTGACCTTTGACAATTTACTTAACTTCCCTGGGAACCAGTGTTCTCATTTGTAAAATGAGAGGTTTGGAATATCCGGTCCCTGAGACCAGCTTCACATCTATCATCTGATGTCTTGGATTCAAGTGCTGGCTCTTCTTCATCCTACGTAGGTAATTTAGACAAATCATTTAGCTTTTCTGAACCCCATTTTCTTCATCGATAAAATGAGGAGGTTGGTTTAGGAGGTCTCTAAAACTTCTTCCAATTGAAATCTACAGTCCTATATCTCCTCCCCCCACACTGGCCCCTCAAGCTGAAGGGACGCTTTTTTTTTTTCAACCAAACCTATGATTTGAACTCAGGTCCATTGACCATCCTGGAGGAAACTGCCTTCCTGCAATTTGCTGATGTCTTCCTAAAATGCAAAGCCCCAAACTGAATTCTGTTCTCCAACAAGGTCTGACCCAGGCTATGTAGAGCAAAACCAGCAATGGTTTAGGCCTGAAATTATATTCTGTCAAGTCTAGCTTGACTAAATGGACTAAATGATTGATTCCATCCATTTTACGTTGCCTGTTACCTTCTCCGTACCTGATATAAGCCCCCTCCTAGGAGAAAGTGGGAGAGATAGATGGGGAGGGGGGAGGGAAAGGGAAAACAGACCAAGAGAAGAGAAAGAAAAAGAGAGGAAAGGAGAGAAAAAGAGAAAAGAAAGAGAGCAAGAAGGAGAGGAGATAGAGGAGAGAGGGAAGGAGGGAAAGGGAGGAAGACAGAGGGAAAGAGAGAGACAGAGATGGCAAGACGGAGGGAGAAAGGGAGGGGGAGGAAGTCTTAAAATGGCCCTTTGGAGACCCACATTCTTTTTCGCTTCAGATGATTTTCCTTTAGCTGATCTAACAGTATGACTGTCAACGTTACCTAACTCAACGACCATTCACTGTGCTGGCCAAACTGGCCTGCTCAGAGTTTCCTGAGGCCTCTCCAGCTTCTCACATTCTCCCTCTGGCTTTCGAGCTCTCCCTGCCCAACAATTCGTGCGCCTAATATGTCTGGGGCAGGGAACTTGTAACCAGTGATGAGGCACCCAGAGAGAAGAAAAGATCCAAGCAAGAACGTTCCATTCAAATCAATTCAACAAGCGTTTCTCAGCCCCACCAGAGAGACATGGCTGAGTGTCTAGAGCCCCCGCCCAGAGTCAGGAAGGGTTTGAACCCCGTAGCAGACATTCATCAAGTGGCTTAACCTTCCTGAGCTATGGAGAGGAAGATCAAGGTGCCGAGTGGCTGGACAGTCTCTCCCAGGCCGGACCCTCCGCGCCTCTGCCTCCCTGCCAGCACTGTGCCAGACCCTGCGGATAAACAGGAGAAACTGAACCAGCCTCTGCCCTCCTCACCAGGAAAGTGTGTGAGAGCGGGCGAGGCAGCACACCTGGGAAAGGGCAGAGGACGATCCTAGAAAAGTGGCAAGCTCAGTATTGTTGCCCAGACTGAAAAGAACTCCCATTTCGGGAGCCCCTTCAGCTTCATAAAGCATTTGCTAAATTAAGCCCATGAGCTAGACAGTAACAGAGGATATTTCCATCCCCATTTTCCAGACAAAGAAGTGGAGGCCAGAGGATGTCATCATCTCCATTTTATGGATTAGGCTGGACACTTTCCAGAATGACATCAGAATTCATTCAATTTAATTAGAATATACTAGAATTAATAAATACATTAAAACTAGAATGCTTTCCAAGAAAGCAACCAATCCCAGAGGATGACTATCTCCAAGGTGTCCAAGTTAAATGGTGGATGGATAGCTAACCACATGTCTTTCCTTTTAAGGTCTTCTGTTTAAGATTTTAGAGGGGGATTGGAATGTCTCTAATCAAAAACGAATATATCCTCAAGAAAAGAAGTCTTGGGGGCAGCTGGGTAGCTCAGTGGATTGAGAGCCAGGACTAGAGATGGGAGGTCCTAGGTTCAAAGCTGGACTCAGACACTTCCTAGCTGGGTGACCCTGGGCAAGTCACTTCACCCTCATTGCCTAGCCCTTACCAC